>NC_053022.1:105412868-105690048 GCF_003073215.2 Triticum urartu
TAAGCAAAAGAAAAAGAGAGCAAAGAGCTTGTAAGCAATAGCCAGAGAATCATACCACATTGCATATAAGATTGTCATATCCGATCATCTTGGGTCATACCACCGGAACATCATACACATAGTATACTTGGGATAGAAAGTTGATACATTTTGCATCTTATAGGTTGTGCACAAGTGTCGTATCCACCTATTGAGCAATCATTCTAGCATCTCTCTTGAGTTGTGCAACACGAGCGTTTTTCGTGGATTCCATATTTTGTGCTCATTCCTTGGTTGCACGACCCCATTTATCTATCCGCGTGTGTGTTTCTGTGTGCCATTCTTTGCTATTGGTCTACTTCTTTCACTTGCGAATTTGTGTATCTTTTTCAACATTATTGACTCTTGCTAACATTTTGCATCAAATTTTTGTGCCACTATTCTCACCAAGCTACTCCATAAGCCTTACTTGTGTAGGTGTGAGAATTGACGAGATCCGGTACCAATTGTGCTATTTCCTTGTTACATTATCGAGTGATCATTGCTCCATCTTCAACATTGGGTAAGGTACATTTGGTCTAGTTCTTCTCTTTCTCCCACTCACATTTGCTTGGGTCTTGTGATGGATAGGCAAGGCATTTCATCTCTAGTCTTCGACAACAACGATGGCGCGAATAACTACATCACCAAAACTTCCATCTTTGATCTACAACTACAAATGCAAGGCGCACAATCAAGATTGAGAGAGCGCATCAACAACATTGACATCGACATACGACACTCCAAAGCACATACAAGAGACTACTTGGACAACAAGCTTTCCACACAAAAGGAGGAGCAAGATGCAAGGATGGAGGAGATTCCGGCCTTGCTGGTCAACCGGTCTTCCCCTTCTTCATCGTCAAGGCGGTGGCGAGCAAGTCGATCATATGCGGAGCGCCCAAGTGATGCAAGCGCAATTCATCCACGTCCACATCTACATGGCGACCATCATCACATTCGCGATCCACATCCCAAGAAGTCGAAGCCCGTGAAGCATGCCACAAGCTCTTCCCCCTTTCATGTGCCTGCACTCAACGCGTCCTCCATCACCGAGGAGGGGCACCTCGCCCTTGTGCTCCCGTACACGGCGAGCGATGAGAATGAATTGAAGGAGACCGTGATCTGGGCTGGCTCCGCCGAGCAGCGGACTCTGGCGTGGACGGTTTACCCCTTCTTCCTTCACAACATCTCTATGGGGTTTGTCCCCCTCTTTCCGAGTTCTTCACCGCCGTCCTCGACCACTACCAGGTCCAAGCACTGCATTTTCAACCCAACCCCACCCTCCTCTTGTCCATCTTTGCCTTCTACCGCGAGGCCTTCATGGGCGTGAGGCCCTTCGTGCCGCTCCTCCGACACTTCTTCTCTCTACGGGTGCACGATCCGGCCCAACGCTCTGGCTGCGTGTCCTTTGTTGCAGTCCACAAGAACAACGTGCTCATGAAGGCCGGGAAGGTGGAGAGCTTCTAGTGCCGCTGGGTCTTCATGGACACCAAGGGCCTCAACGAGTGACTGGAGCTGCCGATCGAGTTACCCAAACGACTCGAGAGGTGGTGGCACGAGAAGTTCTCCGACCCCTGGGCGGGATAGGTCCTGAGGAAGATGACCTCGGACATGGAAGCCAAGGCGCTGATGGGGGGCATGCTTGTGAAGGAGTTCCTGACGCAGTACCTGGCCCCGCTCCAGTCGCACTCACGCCCCATGTGGGAGTTCCAGGTGTTGGGGAACGTTGTAATTTCAAAAAATTCCTACGCAAACGCAGGATCATGGTGATGCATAGCAACGAGAGGGGAGAGTGTCGTCCATGTACCCTTGTAGACCGTTAAGCGGAAGCGTTATGACAACGCGGTTGATGTAGTCATACGTCTTCACGATCAACCGATCCTCAATACCGAACGTACGGCACCTCCGCGTTCAGCACACGTTCAGCTCGGTGACGTCCCGTGAACTCACGATCCAGTAGAGCTCGGGGAAGAGTTTCGTCAGCATGACGGTGTGGTGACGATATTGATGAAGCTACCATAGCAGGGCTTCGCCTAAACACCGCTACAGTATGACCGAGGTGGATTATGGTGGAGGGGGGCACCGCACACGGCTCGGAGAGATCTTTACGATCAACTTGTGTGTCTAGAGGTGCCCCCTGCCCCCATATATAAAGGAGCAAGGGGGAGAGGCAGCCGGCCAGGAGGAGGCGCGCCAGGGAGGAGTCCTACTCCCACCGGGAGTAGGACTCCCTCCTTTCCTAGTAGGAGTAGGAGAAGGGGAAGGAGGAGGGAGAGAGGAAGGAAAGGGGGCGCTGCCCCCTCCTTGTCCAATTCGGACTAGAGGGAGAGGGGGCATGCGGCCTGCCCTGGCCACCCCTCCTCTTCTCCACTAAGGCCCATCTTGGCCCATTAAACCCCAGGGGGGTTCCGGTAACCCCTGGTACTCCGGTAAAATCCCGATTTCACCCGGAACACTTCCTATATCCAAATATAGGCTTCCAATATATCAATCTTTATGTCTCAACCATTTCGAGACTCCTCATCATGTCCGTGATCATATCCAGGACTCCGAACTTCCTTCAGTTCATCAAAACACATAAACTCATAATATAACTGTCATCGAACTTTAAGCGTGCGGACCCTACGGGTTCAAGAACTATGTAGACATGACCAAGACATGTCTCCGGTCAATAACCAATAGCAGAACCTGGATGCTCATATTGGTTCCTACATATTCTATGAAGATCTTTATCGGTCAAACCACACAACACTATACGTTGTTCTCTTTGTCATCGGTATGTTACTTGCCCGAGATTCGATCGTCGGTATCCAATACCTAGTTCAATCTTGTTACCGGCAAGTATCTTTACTCATTCCGTAACACATCACCCTGTAACTAACTCATTAGTTATCATGCTTGCAAGGCTTATAGTGATGTGTATTATCGAGAGGGCCCAGAGACACCTCCCTGACAATCGGAGTGACAAATCCTAATCTTGATCTATGCCAACTCAACAAGTACCATCGGAGACACCTGTAGAGCACCTTTATAATCACCCAGTTACGTTGTGACGTCTGGTAGCACACAAAGTGTTCCTCCGGTATTCAGGAGTTGCATAATCTCATAGTCATAAGAACATGTATAAGTCATGAAGAAAGCAATAGCAGTAAACAAACGATCAAGTGCTAAGCTAACGGAATGGGTCAAGTCAATCACATCATTCTCCTAATGATGTGATCCCATTGATCAAATAACAACTCATGTCTATGGTTAGGAAACTTAACCATCTTTGACCAATGAGCTAGTCAAGTAGAGGCATACTAGTGGCACTATGTTTGTCTATGTATTCACACATGTATTATGTTTCCGGTTAATACAATTCTAGCATGAATAATAAACATTTATCATGAAATAAGGAAATGAATAATAACTTTAGTATTGCCTCTAGGGCATATTTCCTTCAGTCTCCCACTCGCACTAGAGACAATAATCTAGATTACACAGTAATGATTTTAACACCCATGGAGCCTTGGTGCTGATCATGTTTTGCTCGTGGAAGAGGCTTAGTAAATGGGTCTGCAACATTCAGATCCGTATGTATCTTGCAAATCTCTATGTCTCCCACTTGGACTTGATCCCGAATAGAGTTGAAGTATCTGTTGATGTGCTTGGTTCTCTTGTGAAATCTAGATTCCTTTGCTAAAGCAATTGCACCAATATTGTCACAAAAGATTTTCATTGGACCCGATGCACTAGGTATGACACCTAGATCGGATATGAACTCCTTCACCCAAGCTCCTTCATTCGCTGCTTCCGAAGCAGCAATGTACTCCGCTTCACATGTAGATCCCGCCACGATGCTCTGTTTAGAAATGCTCCAACTGACAGCTCCACCGTTTAATATAAACACATATCCGGTTTGCGATTTAGAATCATCCGGATCAGTGTCAAAGCTTGCATCAACGTAACCATTTACGATGAGCTCTTTGTCACCTCCATAAATGAGAAACATATTGTCGGTGTCAAAACCGGCGGATCTCGGGTAGGGGGTCCCGAACTGTGCGTCTAGGCCGGATGGTAACAGGAGGCAGGGGACACAATGTTTTACCCAGGTTCGGGCCCTCTTGATGGAGGTAAAACCCTACGTCCTGCTTGATTAATATTGATGATATGGGTAGTACAAGAGTAGATCTACCACGAGATCAGAGAGGCTAAACCCTAGAAGCTAGCCTATGGTATGATTGTATGTTATGGTTGTTGTCCTACGGACTAAAACCCTTCGGTTTATATAGACACCGGAGAGGGTTAGGGTTACACAAGGTCGGTTACAAAGGAGGAGATATCCATATCCATATTGCCTAGCTTGCCTTCCATGCCAAGTAGAGTCCCATCCAGACACGAGACGAAGTCTTCAATCTTGTATCTTCATAGTCTAACAGTCCGGCCAATGGAGATAGTCCGGTTGTCTGGAGACCCCCTAATCCAGGACTCCCTCAGTAGCCCCTGAACCAGGCTTCAATGACGATGAGTCCGGCGCGCAGTATTGTCTTCGGCATTGCAAGGCGGGTTCCTTCTTCGAATACATCACAGAAGAATTTGAATACGAGGATAGTGTCCAACCCTGCAAAATAAGTTCCACATACCACCGTAGAGAGAATAATATTTTCACAAATCCAATTTGCTGACTTGTTTTGGCAGCACGACGTTATATCATGGCCCGGTGATTATTCGAACCGTTTTTCTTCAACCAGCTCCACACATAACGCGAGGCGGTTTCTTGACACGTCTTGTCAAAGCAGAGACCGTGTTCCCCTAATTACGGGATTCTCATCAATGCGGTCGTGGGTAACCCAACCACGTCTAGGACTCCTAGATTATATGCAAGTCCTAAACGGCTATGGAGAGGACGCTTGATATTCACCCTCTTTATAAAGGGACAAGGTTTTCGCCTTTTCCCTCTCGTGCTCAATCGAACCCTTCCCCCGCCTCGATATCTAACACCCAAATCCCAGGTTAGGTGCTCCGGATCTTCAATCATGTCTGGATCCAGCCTTCAAGGCCGATGGATGCCCTCCTCCGTTACGGAAGAGGACATCAAGAAGTTGAGGGAGGCCAGATACCTGACCGCCGAGGTTTCGCATCGGCTGCCTGCTCGAGGGCAGGTCGTCCCTACTCCCGAACCCAACGAGAACGTCGTGTTCGTCTCCCAGTTCCTCCGAGGCCTAGGCCTCACTCTGGATCCCTTCGTCAGGGGTTTGATGTTCTATTACGGGCTAGATTTCCACGATCTAGCTCCGGACTCCTTTCTCCACATCTCGACATTTATTGTCGTGTGTGAGGCCTTCCTCCGCATTACCCCTCACTTCGGCCTGTGGCTCAAGACCTTTGAAGTGAAGCCGAAGATGATCGAGGGGCAACATGCAGCGTGCAGAGGCGCATCAATAGGCAAGATGGCAGGAGCTCCATGGCCGAAAGGTTCCTTTCCGGAGGTGTCCGAATTATGGCAACGGGAGTGGTTTTATGTAACGGCTCCCAGAAGTGCCAAGTGGGTGGCTGCCCCCTCTTTCTGCTCAGGCCCCCCACCACAACTGATGTCATGGATTAGCAGAGGTCTGAGCTGGGGTCCAGCCAAGGACGTGCCTATACTGCAAAGCCGCATTCAAGATCTCTTCGAGGGAGATTTTAATTTGGTTGTGGTAATACAAGTTATGCTGGTTCATCAAGTCCAGCCTTGCAAACGCCGGCCCCTTCGCTTGTGGGAGTTCAACCCAGAAGGACCACGTGCCATTCAAAGTTTCCTCGGCATGACACAGGAGGAGATGTACAAGTCATTCTTCGGACCTCAAATAGAGTGTCTGGATACTACCGAGGACGTGGGCCTGAGCAGTAACCGCGCCACCGAACAAGTAAGAAATCCTCTAGACGAACACGCTGTCTTTTATTCATCATGAAGTTATTTCTGAGAGTTCGCTCTTTGACCAGGACTGGCTAACAAAGGCGAAGATGATTCGGTGTTTGGCCCCCCTCCCTGAGGGTTTGGAAAATCCGGTATTGGAAAAGATGCTCGAGCTCGCACCTTGCCCGGAGCCCTTGAAGGAAGATACGGGGGGGGGGGGGGTAAAACGGGCGGACGCGGGCCCCCATCGCTGCCAGTTCCAACTGAGGGAATGAGCGCCTCCATGAAGGAGGATAACCGGGGGAGGAAAAGGACTGCTTCCGAGGATCCGGAAGCCGAGGCCTCCAAACGGGAGAAGAAGTCTCCCATAGAGGGTCCTGCCTCGGGGGGTGCTTTTGCCGGACAAAGTCCGCGGGGGGATCAGCCCTCCAACGAGTCGTAAGTGATCCAAAAAATACTTTAATAGTGAAGGTATACTATCTTTCTTCTGAGAAAATAACCGCCGCATATATCTTGCAGTTCGGGTCTTAGCCCATCTTAGTTGAGCTCGTCTTCGGGGGATCTTCTTCCAGAGATGATGGAGAGCGAAACGCCTCCCCTGGACTCCTCCGCTCAAGAAGCGGGCGACCCCGAAGTGTCGTCATGGAGGGCCTCTCCGGATCCGGTGAGGCCAGAAGATAATCCCATAAACCCCCGAAGTCCCCAGCGTCCGGCTCTCGAGGAGAGCGAACAAAAGAGTTCGGCACCGTCTGGTATGCGGTCGGACATTCTGAGGGAGCTGTTGGGGCGAGCGGCCATATCAGAAGAACACCGTACGCTGATGGGTACGGTGATGGAAAGAATTTCGTCCGCCGAAAGCGGATTACATGAAGCCTTTATGAGTCTACTGACAGGCTTTGAGGTACGTGAGATAATATGTGATAGTACCGCACATGTTAGGTGTGCCCTGTGTAGATAGTAGCCCCTGAGACTCTGGTTGTCGACGAGAACGGCGGTGAATAGAGGATCATAGTCCCAGGCAATAACCAGACTGCCTTTATGTGTAGGCAGTGGAAGCTCTGGTGGCTAGCCGGACTAGTGAGTTTGCCGAATTAAAACTGCAACTGGATGCAGCTGACGCCGACATCGAGCTTGTTAACAAGAGGCTTGACGAGGCACATGGTAACTGTTATTTTCTGGTGAATGCCAAGTAGTAAGAGCAGCATGATGCCAGTATCTTTAATATGTTGTGACTGCAGATGGAGCTGCCACTGTGGAAACCTTGCGGGCAGAACTTGCCCGAGCCAAAGAACAAGCGAGGATTAGTAATGCGGCTGCTTTGAAGGCGGCCTAAGAGTTGAAAGCCGAGAAGGCCGCACATTGCGAGAGCAAAGAGAAGATGGCCAAGATGGCCGTAGAATTAAAAGGCACTGCCGACCGTTGCCGACTCCTTGAAAAAGAGAACCGAGCGAAGGCAACGGACCTTGAGAAGGCCACGACGGCGGACAAAGACACCCGCTCTGCTATGAGAGCGAAGAAGGAGGAGCTGCGGGAAGCCGGGGATATTGCGGCTGGGAAGCCCTTCATGCTACGGAGGAAGTTCGGAGATCCACGGTATGCCCCTCTGGATCGGCTGTGGAGTTCGGCAGATGCGTATATGGACTTGGCGGCGCGCGCTGCCGATGCGGCCAAGTACTTCCAAGGTCAAACAGATCGTGAAGTGGACAAGCTGTTCTGGTCGCAATTCAACGTTCCAGAGTGTCCGCTTTCATTGACTGACCAGCTAGCCGAATGGGCCGGACTGAATAGGTTGTCCGGACTCGCGATGAGGTCTGTTGTGGATCAGCTATGGCCGGAAAAGCCAATGCCGAACAGCTATTTCAGCTTAGTGCAGTAGGTCCTTGGTGCGGTGCCGCGCATTAATGTGATGAAGAGGTCGGCGTGCATAGTAGGCTCGCGGATGGCCCTTGCCCGTGTTAAAGCATATTGGGCGGAGATGGACGCTACCATTGTTGCGGCGCAGGGTTCGGCCATAGGCCGAGTGGCTGCCGAGCACTATTTCGAGGAGGTTCTCGAGGGTGCTCGTTTGATAGAGGCCCAGTGCTCGAAGAATATTATGTTTGAGTGACATGTATTCCCATTGTAAACACAATGTTTTTATGAAATTTTATAAAGCTGTGTTTGTACTTTTACCCGAAAGTAATATGATGCCTCCTGTGCGGCCGTTTATGTATACATGTGTATAACCTGAAAGATTGCAGTCGTCGGCTTCAGCCCCCACGCATATAATGCGGAGGTGCTCACAAAAAATGCTTGTTCACACTTAACCCAACGTCTTGGTCCTTTTAAGGAGGTGATAGCGCAGCGAACGAGGCAACCAGACTGTAATGCTTTAACACTTTCACTTAGCCATAGGAGTTTGACAGTGGGGATACTAGATAGCCCCTGGTGGCTCCGCACTCTCCCGATCTCGGGGTGCGTACATTCCTGGCCGGAAAACGGCCCTTCGTTAAGGCGGAGGAATTCTAACATCCTGATAGGTCATCGAGTGGTTGACCAGTCTCACGCTATATCATGACCGTCAGTTTTCGGCTTTCTCTACTGAGGTGCTCGTCCGGATTAACCAGGGCACAATCGCAGTAGTTCTCCTAGTGCTGCCTTAGCCGATAAAGCGGAACGTAAGGCACCAAAACATAGGAGCCGGGCAAACCCAACATTTGACCAAAGACAATGATTCGGAGCTGATGCATATAAGGCCAAACTCGCGACGCCGAACACTCCCTAAGGTATTCGGTCTTTATGGTATAAACCGGGCCTAAATAGTGCCCTTTGTAAGAAGCCCCTTGTGTCCAGGTACGTGCATTATTCTGACGTGGCCACATGCCAAGACGTCAGCATCCTTCTCAATTGTGCTGAGAATTCGGTGGATGTGTATCAACAAGAGACAATAAAAAAGGTTTATGCAGGGTCTTAATCTAAAAAGAATCCTTGGAACGGGTCCTTGCTGCACGTCTGCGCCTGTATCTCCGTTGTGCCGTATCCTGGACGGGTGTAGCACGATGGTCATCTGTAAAAGAGAGGAATTTAGGTGAAAAAGTTGTCATGCAGAGAGATAGTTTTTAGAGAAACCATGTATAACTAGAAATGAGTATAAATTGCCACTTGTCTGCGCGCGTTGAGCCCCTTGTATTTGTAATAGGGATGTGGCCATTAATCCGGTACAAATTACATATAGCAGCGTCGGACTTGTCTAACCGCGTCCGTGGTCTTGACGACCTATCAAATGCTTTAGTTGGTGAGGCCGTTTTTAGTGTGCGGCTGCCAAGGCAGTCGCATTCTCTTCGGCGCACAAAGATCGCTTAATACTTCCGTTCACTGTAATGATGCCACGTGGGCCGGGCATCTTGAGCGTGAGGGAAGCATAGTGCGGTATTGCATTAAAGCGAGCGAAAGCTTCGCGTCCAAGTAGTGCTTGATAGCCACTTTGGAACGGAGCAATGTGGAAGGTTAAATGTTTGCTACGGAAGTTATTGGGGAAGTCGAATATAACCTTTAGTAGCAGGGAGCCCGTGCAATGAGCCCTTGGGCCTGGCGTTACTCCTTTAAAGGTAGTATTGCCATGGAAAATTTTCGTTGGGTCTATCCCCATTTCGCGGATTGTATCCTGGTATATCAGGTTTAGACTGCTGCCATCGTCCATCAGGACTCGTGTGAAGTGGTATCCATCAATTATTGGGTCTAATACCAGGGCAGCCCATCCTGCACGCCGGATACTTGCTGAGTAATCACGATGGTCGAAAGTGATCGGTTGAGATGACCAGTGGCAGGACTCCGCAGTGATAGGCCCTTGAGCATATTTTTTCTGGAAGTGCCGTTTTGTTTCTCCCCTTGATCACGTGTAACACGTTTACTGTTTTGACTTCTGGTGGAAATTTCTTTTGTTCCCCAGTGTCTTGCTTGAGAGGCTCATCCTCGTCTTCGCTTGGTGTATCCTCCCCCTTGTGTACGGCGTTGAGCTTGCTGGACTGCTTGAAGACCCAACATTCTCTGTGGGTATGATTAGCGGGTTTACCAGGGGTGCTATGGATCTGACATATTTGGTCCAGAATTTTGTTTAGGCTAGACAGTTCGTCTCTGGCGCCTTTAGAGGGCAGCTTTTGCTGACCTGGCCGAGAGCTTTTGAATCCGGCGTTTACTGCTGTGCTCTTCATGCTATCTTCTTTATTCCGGCGTTTGTTATTGCTGTTGCGCCATGATTTCCCATTTCCATCTCTAACTTCGGATGTACTGGGGTCACTGGTGCTGCATCTGGCTAGCCAGCTATCCTCACCCACGCAAAAGCGGGTCATGAGGCTTGTTAATGCTGCCATTGTTCTCGGCTTTTCTTGGCCGAGGTGTCTGGCAAGCCATTCGTCATGGACGCTATGCTTAAAAGCTGCCAAGGCTTCAGCGTCCGGACAGTCGACAATTTGGTTCTTTTTAGTAAGAAACCTGTTCCAAAGCTTTCGGGCTGACTCTCCAGGCTGTTGAGTTATATGACTCAAATCATCCGTGTCCGGAGGTCGGACATAAGTCCCTTGAAAATTTGCACGAAAGGCGTCTTCGAGCTCTTCCCAGCTTCCGATGGAGCTTTCAGGGAGGCTCTTAAGCCAGTGCCGAGCTGGCCCTTTGAGTTTGAGGGGTAAATACTTAATGGCGTGGAGATCATCTCCCCGAGCCATATGGATATGGAGGATATAGTCCTCAATCCAGACCCCAGGGTCTGTTGTTCCGTCGTATGCCTCTATGTTTACGGGTTTGAATCCCTCTGGAAATTCATGGTCCAGCACCTCATCGGTGAAACATAGGGGGTGTGCGGCACCCCTATATCTTGGTGTACCGCGTTGTTCGGATGTTTGTTGTGTTGCATCGTATGCTGGAGCACGCTTGCGTGGTCCATAGATGGATCTGGTTTCGCCGTCCTTTTGATGCGAGCCCTCGCGTAGACCGCGTGTTGGCTTATGTGCGGCGTTGCTTGCTGCTTTATGTTGGCTGTGAGGTCGTCTATCTGGCCAGATGGTTGTTTTAATTTTTGGTTGTGGGGGGTCTAAGGCCTCCTCATCGAATTTAGGTAGCAACTTCCGCTTTGGGTAGCTCTTGGTGGGGCGATTGCTGCCGTACTTCGCTGCTGTGTTGAGTACTTTACTCCATCTGATTTGGAGTGTGTCCTGCGCAGCCTTGAGCCTTTGCTTCTGCTTTTTCAGACTTGTCGCGGTGGCAACAAACCTTTGACGGGCATTCTGCTGCTCCGGGTGCCTGTCCGGCGTTATGTCGTCTGGACTATTATCTTTGACAGAATTGGTTTGTTCGGTTTGATTCTCCGTATTGCCGTGGTCCAGCAGTGGTTTGCCCTGCTCCAACGCTGGGTCTGTATGATCGTTATTTCTGCCGAGGCGGGATTTGGGACGGCGCTTACGCCATCGCTTTGACTGCTTCTCGAGGGAACAAGCCTTCGTTGCGTCCTTCCGTTCCTCGTCGTCGTCTTCTTTTGGTGTGTCCACCCTGTATATGTCATATGATGAGGTGGACGTCCAGCACCCTGTGGGCGGTGGTTCCTTTTCGCCTCCCGCAATGTCGTCCATACCGTTGATGTCTTCGGAGTCGAAGTCGAGCATGTAGGTTGAGTCATCGACAGTGGCTATTAAGTGGGTGGTGGGTGGGCGTCGAATTTCTTCGTCGTCTGCATCCCAATCCTGCCGGACATAGTTCGGCCAGGATTCTCCTGACAAGGAGAGAGACCTTAATGAGTTCAGTATGTTGCCAAAGGGTGAGTGCTGAAAAATATCCATGGAGGTAAACTCCATGATCGGCGACCAATCGGATTCGATAGGAACGGGCGCAGGCGGCTCGGAGTCCGTGGCCGGAGAAGGATCCGGCAGTTTTACAACACGGCTCTCGTGCAAGGCAAGGTCGATGTTTGGCTCGATCGCCGCTGAGGGTAAGGCCTCTGCGGCGGGGTCCATCCACCCGTTCGTGGAAGGCGCGACTGGCTCCGAATTGAGGGTCGGCGCGGCTACCGGTGCGATCTCCTTAACACTGTCCGATGGGAGAGCTAAGTCATGCTCATCGTGACCGCGTGGCGCACAAGGCAGCGGCTTGAATCCATTGAAGATCAAATCTCCACGGATATCGGCCGTGTAGTTTAAGCTTCCAATTCTGACCTGATGGCCAAGGGCGTAGCTTTCAGTCTGCTCCAGATGGCCAAGCGAATTAGCCCGCAGTGCAAAGCCGCCGAATACGAAGATGTGTCCGGGGAGAAAAGACTCACCCTGGACCGCATCGCTATCGATGATAGTAGGAGCCATCAAGCCTAACGGCGACGACACAGAGGAACTCTCAATGAAAGCACCAATGTCGGTGTCAAAACCGGCGGATCTCGGGTAGGGGGTCCCGAACTATGCATCTAGGCCGGATGGTAACAGGAGGCAGGGGACACGATGTTTTACCCAGGTTCGGGCCCTCTTGATGGAGGTAAAACCCTACGTCCTGCTTGATTAATATTGATGATATGGGTAGTACAAGAGTAGATCTACCACGAGATCAGAGAGGCTAAACCCTAGAAGCTAGCCTATGGTATGATTGTATGTTATGGTTGTTCTCCTACGGACTAAAACCCTTCGGTTTATATAGACACCGGAGAGGGTTAGGGTTACACAAGGTCGGTTACAAAGGAGGAGATATCCATATCCGTATTACCTAGCTTGCCTTCCACGCCAAGTAGAGTCCCATCCGGACACGAGACGAAGTCTTCAATCTTGTATCTTCATAGTCTAACAGTCCGTCCAATGGAGATAGTCCGGTTGTCCGAAGACCCCCTAATCCAGGACTCCCTCACATATCCTTGGTCCTTTTCAGGTACTTCAGGATGTTCTTGACCGCTGTCTAGTGATCCACTCCTGGATTACTTTGGTACCTCCCTGCTAGGCTAATAGCAAGGCACACATCAGGTTTGGTACACAGCATTGCATACATGATAGAGCCTATGGCTGAAGCATAGGGAACACTTTTCATTTTCTCTCTATCTTCTGCAGAGGTCGGGCATTGAGTCTTACTCAACTTCACATCTTGTAACATAGGCAAGAACCCTTCCTTAGCTTGATCCATTTTGAACTTCTTCAAAACTTTATCAAGGTATGTGCTTTGTGAAAGTCCAATTAAGCGTCTTGATCTATCTCTATAGATCTTGATGCCCAATATATAAGCAGCTTCACCGAGGTCTTTCATTGAAAAACTTCTATTCAAGTATCCTTTTATGCTGTCCAGAAATTCTATATCATTTCCAATCAACAATATGATATCCACATATAATATTAGAAATGCTACATAGCTCATACTCACTTTCTTGTAAATACAGGCTTCTCCAAAAGTCTGTATAAAAGCATATGCTTTGATCACACTATCAAAACGTTTATTCCAACTCTGAGATGCTTGCACCAGTCCATAAATGGATCGCTGGAGCTTGCACACTTTGTTAGCCCCCTTTGGATCGATAAAACCTTCAGGTTGCATCATATACAACTCTTCTTCCAGAAATCCATTCAAGAATGCAGTCTTTACATCCATTTGCCAAATTTCATAATCACAAAATGCGGCAATTGCTAACATGATTCGGACGGACTTAAGCATCGCTACGGGTGAGAAGGTCTCATTGTAGTCAACTCCTTGGACTTGTCAAAAACCTTTTGCAACAAGTCAAGCTTTGTAGACAGTAACATTACTGTCAGCGTCTGTCTTCTTCTTGAAGATCCCTTTGTTCTTGATGGCTTGTCGATCATCGGGCAAGTCAACCAAAGTCCACACTTTGTTCTCATACATGGATCCCATCTTAGACTTCATGGCCTCAAGCCATTTAGTGGAATCTGGGCTCATCATCGCTTCTTCATAGTTCGTAGGTTTGTCATGGTCAAGTAACATGACCTCCAAAACTGGATTACCGTACCACTCTGGTGTGGATCTTGCTCTGGTTGACCTATGAGGTTCGGTAGTAACTTGATCTGAAGTTTCATGATCATCATCATTAGCTTCCTCACTAATTGGTGTAGATGTCACAGGAACCGGTTTCTGTGATGAAATATTTTCCAATAAGGGAGCAGGTACAGTTACCTCATCAAGTTCTACTTTCCTCCCACTCACTTCTTTCGAGAGAAACTCCTTCTCTAGGAAGGATCCATTCTTAGCAACGAATATTTTGCCTTCGGATCTGTGATAGAAGGTGTACCCAATAGTTTCCTTTGGGTATCCTATGAAGACACATTTCTCCGATTTGGGTTCGAGCTTATCAGGTTGAAGCTTTTTTACATAAGAATCGCATCCCCAAACTTTAAGAAACGACAACTTTGGTTTCTTGCCAAACCATAGTTCATAAGGCGTCGTCTCAACAGATTTTGATGGTGCCCTATTTAACGTGAATGTAGCCGTCTCTAAACCATAACCCCAAAATGATAGCGGTAAATCAGTAAGAGACATTATAGATCACACCATATCTAGTAAAGTATGATTACGACGTTCGGACACACCATTACGCTGTGGTGTTCCGGGTGGCGTGAGTTGCGAAACTATTCCACATTGTTTCAAATGTAGGCCAAACTCGTAACTCAAATATTCTCCTCCACGATCAGATGGCAGAAACTTTATTTTCTTGTTACGATGATTTTGCCACTTCACTCTGAAATTCTTGGAACTTTTGAAATGTTTCAGACTTATGTTTCATTAAGTAGATATACCCATATATGCTCAAATCATATGTGAAGGTGAGAAAATAACGATACCCGCCGTGAGCCTCAATATTCATCGGACCACATACATCAGTATGTATGATTTCCAACAAATCTGTTGCTCGCTCCATAGTTCCGGAAAACGGTGTTTTAGTCATCTTGCCCATAAGGCATGGTTCGCAAGTACTAAGTGATTCATAATCAAGTGATTCCAAAAGTCCATCAGTATGGAGTTTCTTCATGCGCTTTATACCAATATGACCCAAATGCCGCAAATAAGTTGCACTATCATTATCAACTCTGCATCTTTTGGCTTCAACATTATGAATATGTGTATCACTACTATCGAGATTCAACAAGAATAGACCACTCTTTAAGGGTGCATGACCATAAAAGATATTACTCACATAAATAGAACAACCATTATTCTCAGTTTTAAATGAATAACCGTCTCACATCAAACAAGATCCAGATATAATGTTCATGCTTAATGCTGGCACCAAATAACAATTATTTAGGTCTAAAACTAATCCCAAAGGTAGATGTAGAGGTAGCGTGCCGACGGCGATCACATCGACTTTGGAACCATTTCCCACGTGCATCGTCACCTCGTCCTTAGCCAGTCTTCGCTTAATCCATAGTCCCTGTTTCGAGTTGCAAATATTAGCAACAGAACCAGTATCAAATACCCAGGTGCTACTGCAAGCTCTGGTAAGGTACACATCAATAACATGTATATCACATATACCTTTGTTCACTTTGCCATCCTTCTTATCCGCCAAATACTTGGGGCAGTTCCACTTCCAGTGACCAGTCTGTTTGCTATAGAAGCACTCAGTCTCAGGCTTAGGTCCAGACTTGGGTTTCTTCTCCTGAGCAGCAACTTGTTTGTCGTTCTTCTTGAAGTTCCCCTTCTTCTTCCCTTTGCCCTTTCTCTTGAAACTGGTGGTCTTATTGACCATCAACACTTGATGCTCCTTCTTGATTTCTACCTCCGCAGCCTTTAGCATCGCGAAGAGCTCGGGAATAGTCTTATTCATCCCTTGCATATTATAGTTCATCATGAAGCTTTTGTAGCTTGGTGGCAGTGACTGAAGAACTCTGTCAATGACACTATCAACAGGGAGATTAACTCCCAATTGAGTCAAGTGATTATGATACCCAGACATTTTGAGTATATGCTCACTGACAGAACTAGTCCCCTCCATCTTGCAGCTATAGAACTTATTGGAGACTTCATATCTCTCAATCCGGGCATTTGCTTGAAATATTAACTTCAACTCCTGGAACATCTCATATGCTCCATGACGTTCAAAACATCGTTGAAGTCCCGGTTCTAAGCCGTAAAGCATGGCACACTGAACTATCGAGTAGTCATCAGCTTTACTCTGCCAAACATTCTTAACGTTGTCAGGAGCATCTGCAGCAGGCCTGGCACCCAGCGGTGCTTCCAGGACGTAATTCTTCTGTGCAGCAATGAGGATAATCCTCAAGTTATGGACCCAGTCCGTGTAATTGCTACCATCATCTTTCAACTTTGCTTTCTCAAGGAACGCGCTAAAATTCAATGGAACAACAACATGGGCCATCTATCTACAACAACATAGATAAGCAAAATACTATCATGTACTAAGTTCATGATAAATTTAAGTTCAATTAATCATATTACTTAAGAACTCCCACTTAGATAGACATCCCTCTAATCATCTAAGTGATCACGTGATCCATATCAACTAAACCATAACCGATCATCACGCGAAATGGAGTAGTTTTCAATGGTGAACATCACTATGTTGATCATATCTACTATATGATTCACGCTCGACCTTTCGGTCTCAGTGTTCCGAGGCCATATCTGCATATGCTAGGCTCGTCAAGTTTAAACTGAGTATTCTGCGTGTGCAAAACTGGCTTGCACCCGTTGTAGATGGACGTAGAGCTTATAACACCCGATCATCACGTGGTGTCTCGGCACGACGAACTTTGGCAATGGTGCATACTCAGGGAGAACAATCTTATCTTGAAATTTAGTGAGAGATCATCTTATAATGCTACCGTCAAACAAAGCAGAATAAGATGCATAAAGGATAAACATCACATGCAATCAATATAAGTGATATGATATGGCCATCATCATCTTGTGCTTGTGATCTCCTTCTCCGAAACACCGTCATGATCACCATCGTCACCAGCGCGACACCTTGATCTCCATCGTAGCATCGTTGTCGTCTCGCCAACTATTACTTCTACGACTATCGCTACCGCTTAGTGATAAAGTAAAGCAATTACATGGAGATTGCATTCCATACAATAAAGCGACAACCATAAAGCTCCTGCCAGTTGCCGATAACTTTTACAAAACATGAACATCTCATACAACAATTTATATCTCATCACATCTTGACCATATCACATCACAACATGCCCTACAAAAACAAGTTAGACGTCCTCTACTTTGTTGTTGCAAGTTTTACGTGGCTGCTACGGGCTTCTAGCAAGAACCGTTCTTACCTACGCATCAAAACCAAAACGATAGTTCTACAAGTTGGTGCTGTTTTAACCTTCTCAAGGACCAGGCGTAGCCACACTCGGTTCAACTAAAGTTGGAGAAACTGACACCCGCCAGCCACCTGTGTGCAAAGCACGTCGGTAGAACCAGTCTCGCGTAAGCGTACGCGTAATGTCGGTCCAGGCCGCTTCATCCAACAATACCGCCAAACCAAAGTATGACATGCTGGTAAGCAGTATGACTTGTATCGCCCACAACTCACTTGTGTTCTACTCGTGCATATAACATCTATGCATAAAACCTGGCTCGGATGCCACTGTTGGGGAACGTAGTAATTTCAAAAAATTTCCTATGCACATGCAGGATCATGGTGATGCATAACAACGAGAGGGGAGAGTGTCATCCACGTACCCTCATAGACTGTTAAGCGGAAGTGTTATGACAACGCGGTTGATGTAGTCGTACGTCTTCACGATCAACCGATCCTCAGTACCGAACGTACGACACCTCCGCGTTTAGCACACGTTCAGCTTGGTGACGTACCGCGAACTCACGATCCAGTAGAGCTCGGGGAAGAGTTTTGTCAGCACGATGGTGTGGTGACGATGTTGATGAAGCTACCGCAGCAGGGCTTCGCCTAAACACCGCTACAGTATGTACAAGGTGGATTATGGTGGAGGGGGGCACCGCACACGGCTGGGAGAGATCTTTACGATCAACTTGTGTCTCTAGAGGTGCCCCTGCCCCCGTATATAAAGGAGTAAGGGGGGAGAGGAGGCCGGCCAGGAGGAGGCACGTCAGGTAGGAATCCTACTCTCATCGGGAGTAGGACTCCCTCCTTTCCTAGTTGGAGTAGGAGAAGGGGGAAGGAGGAGGGAGAGAGGAAGGAAAGGGGGCGCCGCCCCCTCCTTGTCCAGTTCGGACTAGAGGGAGAGGGGGCATGCGGCCTGTCCTTGCCGACCCTCCTCTTCTCCACTAAGGCCCATCTTGGCCCATTAAACCCCCGGGGGGTTCTGGTAACCCCCGCTACTCCGGTAAAAATCCCGATTTCACCCGGAACACTTCCGATATCCAAATATAGGCTTACAATATATCAATCTTTATGTCTCGACCATTTAGAGACTCCTCGTCATGTCCATGATCATATCCGGGACTCCGAACTTCCTTCGGTTCATCAAAACACATAAACTCATAATATGATCGTCATTGAACTTTAAGCGTGCGGACCCTACGGGTTCGAGAACTATGTAGACATGACCGAGACATGTCTCCGGTCAATAACCAATAGCGGAACCTGGATGCTCATATTGGTTCCTACATATTCTATGAAGATCTTTATCGGTCAAACTGCACAACACTATACGTTGTTCTCTTTGTCATCGGTATGTTACTTGCCCGAGATTCGATCGTCGGTATCCAATACGTAGTTCAATCTCGTTACCGGCAAGTCTTTTTACTCATTCTGTAATACATCACCCTGTAACTAACTCATTAGTTATCATGCTTGCAAGGCTTATAGTGATGTGTATTACCGAGAGGGCCCAGAGATACCTCTCCGACAATCGGAGTGACAAATCCTAATCTTGATCTATGCCAACTCAACAAGTACCATCGGAGACACCTGTAGAGCACCTTTATAATCACCCAGTTACGTTGTGACGTTTGGTAGCACACAAAGTGTTCCTCCGATATTCAGGAGTTGCATAATCTCATAGTCATAAGAACATGTATAAGTCATGAAGAAAGCAATAGCAGTAAACAAACGATCAAGTGATAAGCTAACGGAATGGGTTAAGTCAATCACATAATTCTCCTAATGATGTGATCCCATTGATCAAATAACAGCTCATGTCTATGGTTAGGAAACTTAACCATCTTTGATCAATGAGCTAGTCAAGTAGAGGCATACTAGTGACACTATGTTTGTCTATGTATTCACACATGTATTATGTTTCTGGTTAATACAATTCTAGCATGAATAATAAACATTTATCATGAAATAAGGAAATAAATAATAACTTTATTATTGCCTCTAGGGCATATTTCCTTCACCAGGGTGTGGCGAATGACATCAGGCTGCGCGTGGAGAGCTTGGCGGGCGGGGATCTAGACAAGGCCATGAATGTCCTGCTCGATGGGGAGCCCAGGGATCTCCTGGAAGCTTACGTCCCTCTATATTGTTGTGCTGACAGGGAGGCATGGATTGTTGCCATGCCCATCTTCAACGAGCTGGGGCTCGTGTCGCTTGAGTGACCCAACTCCCCGGTGCTGGTGTCTTTCGGCAGTAGTGTCAGCGGAGGGGGTGAGGAGGACTCGGAGGCCACCGAGGATGACGACGATGTGATGGAGGTATCCCCCCGTCACAGAGCGAGCTTTTTCATAACCTTGCAGACGACGACGACGCTGAGGAGCCCCTGGATGTGGACTCCCACTCTCCGTCGGAGTCCTCACGAGGTCCAGAGCCACCCACTAGACCTTATGAAGGTCAGGCATGGCGACGCCAAAGAAGAATGGTGCGGCATCCCCTCTGGGGAGTGCCGCACCTGTAGCGGGGGCGGACATGGTCCCACCAGTCGAGACCTCTCAAGGCGACGCCTTTGCCCCGCCAGGCTGCAACGCCGCGTCGGGGCCAGCCAAAGAGCACCCAGCCAGCTCCCCAAGCACGACCAAGGCCGCACCAAAGAAAAGCGGGGGTGCCCTCGCCCCGGCCAAGAAGGAGAAGAAGAGGACGTGGATCGATCCTGATGAGTAAGTACCTTACCCTGCCATTTGTTTAGCACATATTAGCGTCGTGCCCACTAGGCTCCCCTCCTGATGACCAGGGTGGGCATCGCGGTGAAGAGGAGGAAGGAGCTGGGACTCAGGAGGCGCCATCTCTCGCCGCAGCCGTAGAGACTCCAAGAACATCGAGGAGAACATGGTATTGAGAATCAAAGAGAGGGAAGAAGCTATCTAGATATTAGCTATGGATCCGTAGGTCTGAGGTAAACTACTCACGCTTCATCGGAAGGGCAATAGAGTTGATATAGAAGCCCTCCGTGATCAAATCCCCCTCCGGCAAGATGCCGGAAAAGGCCCCTAGATGCATCGGATAGATCTCCAAGAACATCAAGGAGAACATGGTATTGAGAATCAAAGAGAGAGAGAAGAAGCCATCTAGCTACTATCTATGGACCCGTAGGTCTGAGGTAAACTACTCACACTTTATTGAAAGGGAAATAGAGTTGATATAGATGCCCTCCGTGATCGAATCCCCCTCTAGCAGGATGCCGGAAAAGGCCCCTAGATGGGTTCTCATGGGAATAGAAGGTTGATGTGGTGGAAAAGTGTTTTCATGGACTCCTCTGGTGGTTTGGGAATATATGTGAATATATAGGAGGAAGATCTAGGTCGGGGGGTCATCGAGGGGCCCACAAGGTAGGGGGCGTGCCCTACCCCCCTAGGCTCTCCCTCCACCCTTGTGGCCGCCTTGTGGCTCTTCTGACTTGCACTCCAAGTCTCCTGGGTGTCTTCCGGTCCAAGAAAAATCACCGTGAAGGTTTTATTCCGTTTGGACTCCGTTTGGTATTCCTTTTCTGCGAAACTCAAAAACAAGGAAAAAAAATAGAAACTGGCACTGGGCTCTAGGTTAATAGGTTAGTCCCAGAAATAATATAAAATAGCATATTAATGCATATAAAACATCCAAAACAGATAATATAATAGCATGGAACAATCAAAAAATATAGATACGTTGGAGACGTATCATGGTGCTGCCTCCTCCCCAGGCCCTTGCGCTGGCGGACTGTGGCCCCCACATTAGGCCAGGCGCCTGGACGAAGCCTATGCCATGCTCGATCAGCTCTGAGCCGACCTCCAGGATGCCGACGTGTGCCTTGTGAGGGAGCGCCTGGGCTTGTCTCAAGGTGGCTCCAGGCCGACGCGTCCACCAAGACGGCCTGGGGTCGAGCCGAGGCTGCCACCGCGGAAAGCATGAAGGAGGCCAACGAACTAAGGAGGCTCATGATGCAGCGTTGGCCAATGCTACGTACGCCGAGGAGTGCCGCGCTGAGGCGAAAGCCAAGCTGAAGGCCCTCCGGGAGGAGCAAGCTGCACACATCCAACGACTTCAACAATGGGAGGAGGACCTAAAGGCCCGCGAAGTGAAGCTCACCGTTCGTGATGCCAAGCTTGCCCAGGTGGCCACTGACCAGGCCACGGAGCACGGCCGCCTGGCCACTCTGAAGAAGGAGGTGGTTGACGCCCAGGCATCCCATGCCCAGCACGTCTCTGAGGAGGCAGCCCAGCTGGACGCCAGGGAGAAGGTTCTTGCCGCTACTAAGAAGAAGGCAGCCGCGGAGCGCGACGCCTTCCCCTCCTTCGAGCTCAAGGCTTGCGATGCACTGCGCTTCATCTGCAAGGGAGGGTATGAGGAGCCGCTGGTGAGGGAGTCCTGTCTTAGGGGGTCCCCGGGCGTCCGGGCTATGTGACGTGGGCTGGACTGGTGGGCCGTGAAGATACAAGATAGAAGGCTTCCCCCCATGTCCGGATGGGACTCTCCTTGGCGTGGAAGGAAAGCTTGGCATTCGGATATGAAGATTCCTTTCTCTGTAAACCGACTCTGTACGATCCTAACCCCTCCGGTGTCTATATAAACTGAAGGGTTTAGTCCGTATAGGCAATCATAATCATACATGCCAGACATCTAGGGTTTAGCCATTAAGATCTTGAGGTAGATCAACATTTGTAACCCCTGTACTCATCAAAGTCAATCAAGCAGGAAGTAGGGTATTACCTCCATTAAGAGGGCCCAAATCTGGGTAAATATCATGTCCCCTGCCTCCTGTTACCTTCGATCCTTAGAAGCACAGTTTGGGACCCCCTACCCGAGATCTGCCAGTTTTGACACCGACATTGGTGCTTTCATTGAGAGTTCCTCTGTGCTGTTGACAAAGGATTCGATGGCTCGTTCGATCATCTACAATAATGCTATTTCGGGGGAGGTTTTCCCCCCGGGCCAGATTTTCGTATTCGGCGACTTCGCGCTGCGTGCCAACTCGATTGGCCACGTCGAGCAGTTCGACAGCTACGCCCTTGGTCATCAGATCAGTTTCGGGAACCTAAACTATGTCGCCGATATCCGAGGAGATTTGATCTTCGAAGGGTTCATGGCCCCGATCACCGCTCTGGCCTTGGATCCAGAGCAGGCTATCAGGTCCGAAGACGGGAGTTTAGAGCCCGCTGGATTCTCTGCAATTACAGAACTTGTTACCGGAGATCCAGAGGGGACGGCGTCATCGCCAAATCCAAAGACGAACCGAACTCCCCTTGTCACTCAAGCACTGGATACCCCGCCGGACTCTAAGTCTGAACTCTCGAGGTCCATGTCAAGCGGGCGCCGCCAGGAGGCTCCAACTCCGGACGGCCCCATAGACTCTCGTTTCTCTGTCCAACCCTCGCCTTTAAACGAGGCTCTGGACTTAATGCGATCACTCGCCATTACGGAAGGATCGCTTCCGAATTATGCCCAGCCCAGACTAGGGGCTGAGAGCGGGGAATTTTACGTCCCACCCACCACTATGCATCCAAGGATCAAAGGTAATAGGAGACAGGGACACGGTGTTTACCCAGGTTTGAGCCCTCTTAATGGAGGTAATACACTACTTCCTGCTTGATTGACTTTGATGAGTATAGGGGTTACAAAAGTTGATCTACCTCGAGATCGTAATGGCTAAACCCTAGATGTCTAGCCTGTATGATTATGATTGCCCCTATGGACTAAACCCTCCGGTTTACATAGACATCGGAGGGGGCTAGGGTTGTACAGAGTCGGTTTACAGAGAAAGGAATCTTCATATCCGCATGCCAAGCTTGCCTTCCATGCCAAGGAGAGTCCCATCCGGACACGGGGGGAAGCCTTCTATCTTGTATCTTCACGGCCCGCCAGTCCAGCCCACGTCACATAGCCTGGACGCCTGAGGACCCTGTAATCCAGGATTGCCTCAGTAGCCCCCGAACCAGTCTTCAATGACGACGTGTCCGGCGCGCAAATTGTTTTCGGCATTGCAAGGCGGGTTCCTCCACCGAATACTTCAAAGCATCTGAACCGAAGGGATATATTCGGCCCTTACATCTTCGGTCTTGGTAAGGTGAATTCTTTGAACAACTCAGTTTTACATTAAATGTCATACCCTTCGGCTTCTGTGCTTCCGTCGCCTCAGCTTCCACATGGCAAACGAATACGAAGGGTCCAAGTGTTTTTACAGATAACCCCCCGACAGCGTATGAAAGATGTCTATTTAAGAAGATTAGATCTCAGATGCCATTCCATACCAGGCGAAAATCCTTCGAACTGGCCATAAGAAACCATGCAATCATGGCCAATGCTCCTAGTTCTTCCTCCCATCCCAACGGCCCTCAAAAAGGTGATTGGGAGAGCTGCTTTGTATCCCATGCCCAGCTGACTAAGCTCCAGGTGCAGGGATATCTCCCCCCTGCGGATCTAGTCCCCGTTTGGGCAGGATTAACTTCTTTTACTGGCGAAGCCCTGGCAGAAAATTTCCCAAATCCTTTAGAAGGGGAGTGAGTGTGCTTCGTTTCCTTTCTTTTAAGAGGCGTTGGATTCCCAATCCATCCTTTCCTCCGAGGTATCCTGGAGTACTATGGCCTCCAACTGCACAATCTCACGCCGGGCTCCATTCTGCATATCGCGGGCTTCGTTGCTCTTTGCGAGCTATTCTTAGGCCGCGAGGCCCATTTTGAGCTATGGAGGAAGCTTTCTTGCCTCGTCCCTCGCTCCCCAAAGGGATCCATATTCGAGGTAGGCGGTGCCTAAGTATGGCGCATAGCTGGGACAGGATATCTATCTGGCACTCCGAAGAAGGCATCCACGGAGTGGCCCTTGGAGTGGTTTTATATTGAATACTTCTCTTGGACCCAATCCGACGAGGCCTACCAGAATTTTCCAATGCCTCGTTAAAAAAGCACCACAGCTGGCACCCCCGGAGCCTCGAGGAGGAAGGTAGTGCGGAGGTTAAGAAGTTAATGGACAAGATAAAAATACTCGCCCAATCCGGACTGTCCATAGTTGAGGTCATGGAGATTTCCATAACGCGAGGTGTTCAGCCACTCCAATCCAGAGGACTCCCCATGTGGAACTACAACGGGGAGGATGATACATCTCGCTATGGGCGCAAGGGTCCGGACAACTTCGCCGCCCTGGCCGCCATGTTGGCTGATCTTTATAAAGGGGAGAAAGAAGAATTCACTCGCCTTAAGTGCCGAGATGGCTTTTCCATGTACAACCCCCTAGATGGGTAAGATTTCAATCCAGAACCTCACTCAATCCTCTTCCTGAGCCGCAACTAGTTGAACTTAACCTGGCCACTTTTAACAGGAATGGAGGAAGGCCACCGTGGGGATCTATAGCCCCGCTCCATAGCCGGAGGACCATATTTGGGACCTGGATCCCGGATTTGAGGAAGATCTAGATATATTCGTGGAGCTCAAGGAGGGGGTCTTCTATCAGGTGAGCTATGATGGCACTGGCCATTGAAGCCGATTACCCCAGCCTTCTTCCTTCTTCCCATGTAAATACCCAGGGAGCGTCCCCTCCAAAAGAGTTTTCCCATCGCGCCTCACCCACTGCACTGTCTCACGCTTCAAAGGGGCGGCACTCGTCTCGTCACGCCGCATCGAGATCGTCCCTTAAGAAGGCGACGCCTACCCAAGGCGGGTCTTCGAAAAGAAAGGAGAACAGTGATACTTCCAAGCCCCTACCTTCATCAAAAAGGTACGGTTTTTAATACGCCCCGTGGCAAACACATTGAACTGTGACGTTTTCTGCTGTGCAATATTTTAGGAAGAGCATTCACCAGACTGTATCCGGAGACCTCGCCGGACATATGTCATCCATTCCGACCCCAGACCCTGCCTCTAAGGCTAGAGTTGATACGGGTGTAATGCTGGATTGTCCTCTATCCGATGATTCGGATAATGTATCCGTCACCAACTCCGAAGTGGAGAGTGCAATGAACCATCGGCGCCGAAGGGCAGTGATACGTATCCAACGTATCTATAATTTTTGATTGTTCCATGCTATTATATATTCTGTTTTGGATGTTTAATGGGCTTTATTATACACTTTTATATTATTTTTGGGACAAACCTATTAACCCAAGGCCTAGTGCAATTTGCTGTTTTGCCTATTTCAATGTTTCAAAGAAAAGGAATATCAAACGGAGTCCAAACGGAATGAAACCTTCGAGAGCGTGATTTTTGGAACAAACGTGATCCTGAGGACTTGGAGTGGACGTCAAGCAACCAACGAAGAGGCCACGAGGCAGGGGGCGCGCCCTCCCCCTCGTGGGCCCCTCGTAGCTCAACCGGCCTACTTCTTGCTCCTATATATACTCATATACCCTGAAACCATCCTGGAGCACCACGAAACCCTATTTCCACCACTGCAACCTTATGTACCCAAGATATCCCATCTTGGGGCCTTTTCTGGAGCTCCGCCGGAGGGGGCATCGATCACGGAGGGCCTCTACATAAACTCCATGGCCTCTCCGATGATGTGTGAGTAGTTTACTTCAGACCTTCAGCTCCATAGTTATTAGCTAGATGGCTTTTCTCTCTCTTTGGATCTCAATACAAAGTTCTCCTCGATCTTCTTGGAGATCTATTTTATGTAACTCTTTTTGCGGTGTGTTTGTCGAGATCCGATGAATTGTGGGTTTATGATCAAGTCTATCTATGAACAATATTTGATTCTTCTCTGAAATCTTTTATGTATGATTGGTTATCTTTGCAAGTCTCTTCGAATTATCAGTTTGGTTTGGCCTACTAGATTGCTCTTTCTTGCAATGGGAGAAGTGCTTAGCTTTGGGTTCAATCTTGCGGTGCTCGATCCCAGTGACAGAAAGGGAAACAACATGTATTGTATTGTATTGTATTGTTGCCATCGAGGATAAAAAGATGGGGTTTATATCATATTGCTTGAGTTTATCCCTCTACATCATGTCATCTTACCTAATGCGTTACTCTGTTCTTATGAACTTAATACTCTAGATGCATGCTGGATAGCGGTCGATGTGTGGAGTAATAGCAGGCAGGAGTCGGTCTACTTGTCACGGACGTGATGCCTATATACATGATGATGCCTATATATTCTCATAATTATTCGCTTTTCTATAAATTGCTCAACAGTAATTTGTTCACCCACCGTAATACTTATGCTATCTTGAGAGAAGCCACTAGTGAAACCTATGGCCCTCGGGTCTATTCTCCGTTATATTAATCTTCCATCAACAAGCTATTTCTATTACCTTTTATCTTGCAATCTTTACTTTTAATCTTTATCATAAAAATACCAAAAATATTATCTTATCATCTCTATCAGATCTCACTCTCGTAAGTGACCATGAAGGGATTGACAACCCCTTTATCACATTGGTTGCGAGGTTCTCATTTGTTTGTGTAGGTACGAGGGACTTGCGTGTGGCCTCCTACTGGATTGATACCTTGGTTCTCAAAAACTGAGGGAAATACTTACGCTACTTTGCTGCATCACCCTTTCCTCTTCAAGGGAAAACCAACGCAGTGCTCAAGAGGTAGCAAGAAGGATTTCTAGCGCCGTTGCCGGGGAGTCTACGCACAAGTCAAGACATACCAAGTACCCATCACAAACTCTTATCCCTCGCATTACATTATTTGCCATTTGCCTCTCGTTTTTCTCTCCCCCACTTCACCCTTGCCATTTTATTCGCCCTCTTTTTCCGTTCCCCTTCTCTTTTCTAGTTCGTCTCTTTTTGCTTGTTTCTTGTTTGCTTGTGTGTTGGATTGCTTGCTTGTCACGATGGCTTAAGATAATACTAAATTGTGTGATTTTTCCAATACCAACAATAATGATTTTATTAGCACTCCGATTGCTCCTCCTACTGATGCTGAATCTTGCGAAATTAATGCTGCTTTGCTGAATCTTGTCATGAAAGATCCGTTTTCCGGCCTTCCTAGTGAAGATGCCGCTACCCATCTAAACAACTTTATTGATTTGTGTGATATACAAAAGAAGAAAGATGTGTATAATGATATTGTTAAACTGAAGCTATTCCCGTTTTCTCTTAGAGATCGTGCTAAAACTTGGTTTTCGTCTTTGCCTAAAAATAGCATCGATTCATGGAATAAGTGCAAAGATGCTTTTATCTCTAAGTATTTTCCTCCCGCTAAGATCATCACTCTTAGAAACGATATTATGAATTTTAATCAACTTGATCATGAACATGTTGCACAAGCTTGGAAGAGGATGAAATTAATGATACGTAATTGCCCTACTCATGGTCTGAATCTTTGGATGATTATACAATTTTTTATGCCGGATTGAATTTTGCTTCTAGAAATCTTTTAGATTCGGCCGCGGGAGGCACTTTTATGAAAATCACTTTAGGAGAAGCTACTAAACTCCTAGAGAATATTATGGTTAATTATTCTCAATGGCATACTGAAAGATCTACTAATAAAAAGGTGCATGCTATAGAAGAAATCTATGTTTTGAGTGGAAAGATGGATGAACTTATGAAATTGTTTGCTAATAAGAGTGTTTCTTATGATCCTAATGATATGCCTTTGTCTACTTTGATTGAGAATAATAATGAGTCTATGGATGTGAATTTTGTTGGTAGGAACAATTTTGGTAATAACGCATATAGAGGTAATTTTAATCCTAGGCTGTTTCCTAGCAATTCCTATAATAATTATGGTAATTACTACAACAATTCTTATGGAAATTATAATAAGATGCCCTCTGATTTTGAATCTAATATTAAAGAATTTATTAGTTCACAAAAGAGTTTCAATGCTTTGATTGAAGAAAAATTGTCTAAGATTGATGAGTTGGCTAGGAACATGGATAGAATTCCTCTTGATGTTGATTCTTTGAAACTTATATCTATTCCACCTAATCATGATATCAATGAGTCTCTCAAAGCTATGCGAATTTCCATTGATGAGTGCAAAGAAAGAACCACTAGGATGCGTGCTAAAAAATATTTCTTTGTGAAAGCATGTTCTTCTAGTTTCCATGATAATAATGATGAAGATCTAAAAGTGATTGATGTGTCTCCTATTAAATCTTTGTTTTGCAATATGAATCTTGATAATGATGGGACTGGAGATGAGTCAACTTTAGTTAGAAGGCGTCCCAATGATTCAGAGTTTTTAGATATTGATGCAAAAATTGATAAAAGTGGGATTGGCGAGGTCAAAACTTTAAATAGCAATGAACCCACTATCTTGGATTTCAAGGAATTTAATTATGATAATCGCTCTTTAATAGACTGCATTTCCTTGTTGCAATCTGTGCTAAATTCTCCGCATGCTTATAGTCAAAATAAAGCTTTTACTAAACATATCGTTGATGCTTTAATGCAATCTTATGAAGAAAAGCTTGAATTGGAAGTTCCTATCCCTAGAAAACTTTATGATGAGTGGGAACCTACTATTAAAATTAAAATTAAAGATCATGAATTCTATGCTTTGTGTGATTTGGGTGCTAGTGTTTCCACGATTCCTAAAACTTTGTGTGATTTGCTAGGTTTCCGTGCATTTGATGATTGTTCTTTAAACTTGCATCTTGCGGATTCCACCATTAAGAAACCTATGGGAAGAATTACTGATGTTCTTATTGTTGCAAACAGGAATATAGATTCCATTGTCCTTGATATAGATTGCAATCCTGCATGTCCTATTATTCTTGGTAGACCTTTGCTTAGAACTATTGGTGCAATTATTGATATGAAGGAAGGGAATATTAGATTCCAATTTCCGTTAAGGAAGGGCATGGAACACTTTCCTAGAAATAAAATTAAATTACCTTATGAATCTATTATGAGAGCCACTTATGGATTGCATACCAAAGATGATAATACCTAGATCTATCATCGCTTTTATGCCTAGCTAGGGGCGTTAAACGATAGCGCTGGTTGGGACGCAACCCAATTTTATTTTTGTTTCTTGATTTTTGATTATGTTTAGTAATAAATAATTCATCTAGCCTCTGTTTAGATGTGGTTTTATACTTTTAATTAGTGTTTCTGCCAAGTAGAACCTTTGGGAAGACTTGGGGAAAGTCTTTGCGATCTTGCTGTAAAAAACAGAAACTTTAGCGCTCACGAGATTTGCTGCCATTTTTACTGGAGAGTGATATTTAGTTAATTCTTTTTGCAGATGATTAATAATAAATTCCTCACGTCCAGAAATTTATTTTAGAATTTTTGGGGTTCCAGAAGTATTCGAAACCTACAGATTACTACAGACTATTCTGTTTTTGACAGATTCTGTTTTTTCATGTGTTGTTTGCTTATTTTCATGAATCTATGGCTAGTAATAGAGTTTATGAACCATAGAAAAGTTGGAAAACAGTAGCTTTAACACCAATATAAATAAAGAATGAGTTCATTACAGTACCTTGAAGTGGTGGTTTGTTTTCTTTTACTAACGGAGCTCAAGTGATTTTCTGTTTAAGTTTTGTGTTGTGAAGTTTTCAAGTTTTGGGTAAAGATTTGATGGGTTATGGAACAAGGAGAGGCAAGAGCCTAAGCTTGGGGATGTCCAAGGCACTCCAAGGTAAAATCCAAGGACAACCAAAAGCCTAAGCTTGGGGATGCCCCGGAAGGCATCCCCTCTTTCGTCTTCGTCCATCGGTAACTTTACTTGGAGCTATATTTTTATTCACCACATGATATGTGTCTTGCTTGGAGCGTCTTGTATGGTTTGAGTCTTTGATTTTTAGTTTACCACAATCATCCTTGCTGTACACACCCTTTGGGAGAGAAACACATGAATGGGAATTTATTAGAATACTCTATGTGCTTCACTTATATCTTTTGAGCTAGATAATTTTGCTCTAGTGATTCGCTTATATCTTTTAGAGCACGGAGGTGGTTCTATTTTATAGAAATAATTGATCTCTCATGCTTCACTTATATTATTGTGAGAGTCCCTTAGAACAACATGGTAATTTTCTTTGGTTATGAATATTAAATACTATGAGATGTTGGGTGCTTGATAGTTGTTTTGAGATATAAAGGTGGTAATATTAGAGGTGTGCTAGTTGAGTAATTGTGAAATTGAGAAATACCCGTGTTGAAGTTTGCAAGTCTCGTAGCATGCACGTATGGTAAACGTTGTGTGACAAATTTGAAGCATGAGGTGTTCTTTGATTGCTTTCCTTATGAGTGGCGGTCGGGGACGAGCGATGGTCTTTTCCTAGCAATCTATCCCCCTAGGAGCATGCGCGTAGTGCTTGGTTTTGATGACTTGTAGATTTTTGCAATAAGTATGTGATTTCTTTATGACTAATGTTGAGTCCATGGATTATACGCACTCTCACCCTTCCATCATCGCTAGCCTCTTCGATACCGTGCATTGCCCTTTCTCACCTTGAGAGTTGGTGCAAACTTCGCCGGTGCATCCAAACCCCGTGATATGATATGCTCTATCACACATAAGCCTCCTTATATCTTCCTCAAAACAGCCACCATACCTACCTATTATGACATTTCCATAGTCATTCCGAGATATATTGCCATGCAACTTTCCACCGTTCCATTTATTATGACACGCATCATCATTGTCATATTGCCTTGCATGATCATGTAGTTGACATCGTATTTGTGGGAAAGCCACCATGCTTAATTTTTCATACATGTCACTCTTGATTCATGCAATCCCGGTACACTGCCGGTGGCACTCACATAGAGTCATATTTTGTTCTAAGTATCGAGTTGTAATTCTTGAGTTGTAAGTAAATAAAAGTGTGATGATCATCATTAGAGCATTGTCCCATGTGAGGAAAAGATGATGGAGACTATGATTCCCCCACAAGTCGGGATGAGACTCCGGACGAAAAAAAGAGAGGCCATAAAAAAATAAGGCCCAAACCAAAAAAAAGAGAGAAAAAGAGAGAAGGGACAATGTTACTATCCTTTTTCCATACTTGTGCTTCAAAGTAGCACCATGATCTTCATGATAGAGAGTCTCTTATTTTGTCACTTTCATATACTAGGGAATTTTTCATTATAGAACTTGACTTGTATATTCCAATGATGGGCTTCCTCAAATGCCCTAGGTCTTCGTGAGCAAGCAAGTTGGATGCACACCCACTTATTTATTTTGATGAGCTTTCATATATTTATAGCTCTAGTGCATCCGTTGCATGGCAATCCCTACTCCTTGCATTGACATCAATCGGTGGGCATCTCCATAGCCCATTGATTAGCCGCGTCAATGTGAGACTTTCTCCCTTTTTGTCTTCTCACACAACCTCAGTCATTATATTCTATTCCACCCATAGTGCTATGTCCATGGCTCACGCTCATATATTGCGTAAAAGTTGAAAGAGTTTGAAAAGGCTAAGTATGAAACAATTTCTTGGCTTGTCATCGGGGTTGTGCATGATGAGAGCATTTTGTGTGACGAAAATGAAGCATGGCCAAACTATATGATTTTGTAGGGATAAGCTTTCTTTGACTATGTTATTTTGATAAGAAATAATTGCTTGGTTAGCATACTTGGAGTATTATTATTTTTATGTCAACATTAAACTTTTATCTTGAATCTTTCGGATCTGAACATTCATGCCACAATAAAGAAAATTACATTGAAGAATATGCTAGAAAGCATTCCACATCAAAAATTCTGTTTTTATCATTTACCTACTCGAGGACGAGCAGGAATTAAGCTTGGGGATGCTTGATACGTCTCCAACGTATCTATAATTTTTGATTGTTCCATGCTATTATATATTCTGTTTTGGATGTTTAATGGGATTTATTATACACTTTTATATTATTTTTGGGACTAACCTATTAACCCAAGGCCCAGTGCAAATTGCTGTTTTTTTTGCCTATTTCAGTGTTTCACAGAAAAGGAATATCAAACGGAGTCCAAACGGAATGAAACCTTCAGGAGCGTGATTTTTGGAACAAACGTGATCCAGAGGACTTGGAGTGGATGTCAAGCAACCAACAAGGAGTCCACGAGGCAGGGGGCACGCCCTCCCCCCTCGTGGCTGAACCGACCTACTTCTTCCTCCTATATATACTCATATACCCTTTCCTCCTATATATACTTATATACCCTGAAAACATCCAGGAGCACCACGAAACCCTATTTCCACCGCCGCAATCTTCTGTACCCAAGAGATCCCATCTTGGGGCCTTTTTCGGAGCTCCGCCGGAGTGGGCATCGATCACGGAGGGCCTCTACATAAACTCCATGGCCCCTCCGATGATGTGTGAGTTAGTTTACTTCAGACCTTCGGGTCCATAGTTATTAGCTAGATGGCCTTTTCTCTCTCTTTGGATCTCAATACAAAGTTCTCCTCAATCTTCTTGGAGATCTATTCGATGTAACTCTTTCTGCGGTGTGTTTGTCGATATCCGTTGAATTGTGGGTTTATGATCAAGTCTATCAATGAACAATATTTGATTCTTCTCTGAAATCTTTTATGTATGATTGGTTATCTTTGCAAGTCTCTTCAAATTATCAGTTTGGTTTGGCCTACTAGATTGAGCTTAGCTTTGGGTTCAATCTTGCGGTGCTCGATCCCAGTGACAGAAAGGGAAACGACACGTATTGTATTGTTGCCATCGAGGATAAAAAGATGGGCTTTATATCATATTGCTTGAGTTTATCCCTCTACATCATGTCATCTTACCTAATGCGTTACTCTGTTCTTATGAACTTAATACTCTAGATGCATGCTGGATAGCGGTCGATGTGTGGAGTAATAGTAGTAGATGCAGGCAGGAGTCGGTCTACTTGTCACGGACGTGATGCCTATATACATGATCATGCCTAGATATTCTCATAATTATTCGCTTTTCTATCAATTGCTCGACAGTAATTTGTTCACCCATTGTAATACTTATGCTATCTTGAGAGAAGCCACTAGTGAAACCTATGGCCCCCGGGTCTAAACCTATGGCCCCCGGGTCTATTCTCCATTATATTAATCTTCCGTCAACAAGCTATTTCTATTACCTTTTATTTTGCAACCTTTACTTTTAATCTTTATCATAAAAATACCAAAACTATTATCTTATCATCTCTATCAGATCTCACTCTCGTAAGTGACCGTGAAGGGATTGACAACTCTTTTATCGCATTGGTTGCGAGGTTCTTATTTGTTTGTGTAGGTACGAGGGACTTGCGTGTGGCCTCCTACTGGATTGATACCTTGGTTCTCGAAAACTGAGGGAAATACTTACGTACTTTGCTGCATCACCCTTTCCTCTTCAAGGGAAAACCAATGCAGTGCTCAAGAGGTAGCAGACAGCTATGCGTGACCCTAACTTTACCGAAGAGGCATTCAATGTCTTCAACTCGGCGGATGCATACATCCGAGCTGCTTGGGATGGGCTTGCTGGAGCCACTTACCAGGTTTCAAAGGATATGTGGGTAAGATCATTTTGTGTAGATTTAATAGTCATATACCAGTAGCCCCCGAGACTTGAAAATAGTTGAAGCAACTGATTTTAAGGATCGATGTATAATCAGGTACTCACGGAGAAGAACAACGTGCTATCTCGGGAGCTGGAACAATGTTGGACCCAGCTGACTGTTGTTACCGCCAAACTTGAGAAGTCCATGGAGGCCGATTCTCCGGAAAATATAATCATGTGTCAGTCATGTTTATGCGAATAAACACTGTTGCATTTTATGATGGCAGGATCGTCAGATCAGCCGGAAGAGAAACTAAAGGCCGCGCAGGCGGATAAAGAACATGCCGAAAGGCAAGAGGCCGCTGGTCAACATGTACTGACACAGACCAGGGACGAGAAGAACAAGCTGCAGGATGCCAACATCCAGGTCGACGAAGAGCTGAAAGACGTGCGGGCCCAATTGGCGGACGCCTTGAAGGAGAACAGAAAGCTGAGAAGCGGCATATTTAGTATGCCTTTTAACTTACTGCCATACAGTTCGCTGATGCGAATCCTAACAAGTTTATTTCTGTAGGTGTGTTGACTGGGCGGCCCGAAGAAGAGGTGTCCGGATTTCAAGGCGACCTGCTATAAGAGCTGTCCAAGGTGCATGAGCGAGTGCGGAAGGCAATGAGAAACATCACTAAGGCTTTATGGTCAGCCGATTCTCCTCCAGGAAGTATGGAGGAACTCGTGAATTTATTCAAGGGAGCTCGTCCCCGTTTTGGGCTATGGAAGATATCAGCATGCCGAGAAGGTTCTCGGGAAGCCTGGGCCATGGTAAAAACATGGTACACCGGACTTGATCCAAATCAAATGGCGCGGGTCGGACCTCGAGGATCCGATGGACAGGAAATTCCGGTCAGCCTGGTGTACGATCAAGTGAAGGTGGGCACCAAGTTTTCACAACAGGATTGTAAACTAGACAACTTGTTAGAGGGTCTAGAGGAAGAAGAAGTTTTTGAGTCCAAGTAGCAATGTACTTTTATCGACAAACTTGTCTCTAGCTGAATTTGTAAAACGATTGTCATGGCAGACTTTTTGCTTCGACCTCCGAAAACCCTAGGTTTGGAGTGTTTCCGAATACTATACCGTAGATAAACACCAAAGTATGTTCGGAAACTAGGAAGTCCGGTTGTAGTTGCTTGAACAGACAAGTTGTATTCGGGGAGTTATGTTATATTACATTTTATTGTAAGAAACATCTTCCAGAGAGAATAATTCCATTAAGGGTTCCTCTCCCTGGGCCAGTATGCGGTTTTTTATGCATACCGAAGCTGTGATTCTAAAAAATCACAATACACGTTATAGTCTGGGGGTTTTGTATTGCAACGAGGGAAGTTTGTCTTTTGTTCACCGACCAATCATTCCCTTAAGAACGCTAGCTTTCGGCTTCACCCGTCTGAGGTTCATGTCCAGATAACCCGGCTGTAACAATCGCAGAGGTGCTCCCTTTATGCCCTAGCCGAACAAGCGGGATCGTAGGGCATAAGCACAGGAGCCAGGCAACCCAGCTTGGCAGAAACATAAGTCATAAAGGTGCATATAATGGTGAAGAAAAGACATATATGAGTAGACGACACATATATACGGTGAGGTTGATGCTCAAAAAATAATAATAAGCTTATTGTGGGGTATGTACATTTAAGGATGTATACCCCTCAGGTGTGCGGTTTATCCGAACACGAGCTAGAAGTCGTATAGAAACGAGAAAAAAGAAAACAGTAAAAGGGAGAAAAGAAGGAACGAGGAAAAAAGGGTATATGTGCAGACTTAGACGTAGAATCTTCAGAGGCGTGCACATTCCATGGGTTTGGCTCCAAGCGGTTGTCTGAAGCATTGCGAAGGCGATAGGCCCCTCCAGTGAAAACTTCATCTATAATGAAAGGACCCTCCCATTTGGGCTTGACCTTGTCCTTTTTCTTCTCTGGTAGGTGTAGAACGAGTTCACCGACATTGTAAGTCTTTGCCCGTACTTCTCTGCTTTGATATCACCGAGCCTGCTGTTGATAGAATCCGGAACGGGCCTTCGCGACATCGCGCTCCTCCTCCAGGCTGTCCAAGTCATCCTACCAATCGAGCTTGGCTTCTCTCTCTTCGTACATGCGCACTCGAGGTGAGTCGTGAATAATGTCGCAAGGCAAGACCACCTCCGCAGCGTACACCATGAAAAAAGGTGTATATCCGGCCGTGCGATTGGGCATGGTCCGCAACCCCTAGAGTACGGAATCGAGTTCCTCGAACCAGTGTTTGTCTGATTCTTGTAGAGATCGCACTAGTGTGGGTTTGATGCCGCTCATTATCATGCCGTTAGCCCGCTCGACCTGACCGTTCGTCTGAGGGTGATATACGGAGGCGTAATCGAGCTTGATGCCCAAATTGGCACACCAAGTTTTCACCTCATCGACTGTAAAGTTAGAGCTGTTGTCAGTAATAATACTGTGTGGGACACTGTAACAGTGTACTACACCGGATATAAAGTCTATCACCTATCCGGCTTCAGCTATTTTAATTGGCTTGACTTCTATCCACTTAGTGAACTTATCGACCATAACTAATAAGTATTTCTTCTTTTGACTTCCCCCTTTAAGAGGTCTGACCATATCGAGCCCCCAGACCGCAAAGGGCCAAGTGATGGGAATTGTTCGAAGGGCAATAGGCGGCATATGGCTTTGATTAGCGAAAAGCTGGCATCCAACGCAGCGCTGTACGAGGTCCAGTGCATCTGCCCAGGCCATGGGCCAAAAGAAGCCCGTACGTGTAGGATCGAAAGTATGTCTAGAGGGGGGGTGATTATACTACTTGACCAAATAAAATTTAGCCCTTTCCCAATTTAAAGTCTCGGCAGATTTTAGCAACTTAGCACTAGTCAAGCAATCAACCTACACATGCAAGTCTAAGAGTATAGTAGCGTAATGTAAAACATTGCACATGAAGGTAAAGGGTGGAGTTTGGAGGGAGCAAACGCAATGTAGACACGGAGATTTTTGGCGTGGTTCCGATAGGTGGTGCTATCGTACATCCACGTTGGTGGAGACTTCAACCCACGAGGGGTAACAGTTGCGTGAGTCCACGGAGGGCTCCACTCACGAACGGTCCACGAAGAAGCAACCTTGTCTATCCCACCATGGCCATCGCCCATGAAGGACTTGCCTCACTAGGGTAGATCTTCACGAAGTAGGCGATCTCCTTGCCCATACAAACTCCTTGGTTCAACTCCACAATCTTGACGGAGGCTCCCAAGTGACACCTAACCAATCTAGGAGACACCACTCTCCAAAAGGTAATAGACGGTGTGTTGATGATGAACTCCTTGCTCTTGTGCTTCAAATGATAGTCTCCCCAACACTCAACTCTCTCTCACAGATTTGGATTTGGTAGAAAGATGATTTGAGTGGAAAACAACTTGGAGAAGGATAGAGATCAAGATTCATATGGTTGGAATGGAATATCTTGGTCTCAACACATGAGTAGGTGGTTCTCTCTCAGAAAATGAATGTTGGAAGTGTAGGCATGTTCTGATGGCTCTCTCCTCGAATGAAGAGTGGGTGGAGGGGTATATATAGCCTCCACACAAAATCTAACCATTACACACAAATCACCAAACTCGGTGGGACCGAATCATGAAACTCGGTCAGGTCGATTTAGTTCAAAATGTGAACGTTAGGATTTTCGGTGGGACCGACATGTCAACTCGGTGGGACCGATTTCATTAGGGTTAGGGCATAACATAATCTTGGTGAGACCGATTACACAAACTCGGTGGGAACGATTTTGGTAATAAGCTAACTAGAGAGTTGGTGAGGCAAACTCAGTGGGACCGATTCGCTCATCTCGGTGAGACCGAAACGTTACGAAGGGGAAACAGAGAGTTTGCATTGCGAACTCGGTGGGACCGATCGCTCATCTCGGTTGGACCGAAACATTACGAAGGGAAATAGAGAGTTTGCAATCCCATCTCGGTGAGACCGAGATCCCTATCGGTGAGACCGAAGTGACTAGGGTTTGTGGTAGTGGCTATGTCAAGAGAACTCGGTGGCGCCGGATGGAATGTTTCGGTGGGGCTGAGTTTGACTTTTGGTTTGGGACATATGTGGATACAAGAGAGTGGTTAAGGGTTTTTGGAGCATATCACTAAGCATTTTGAGCAAGCAACCCATTAAGAAACACCTCATCCCCTTTTAATAGTATTGGCTTTTCCTATGAACTCAATGCGATCTTGGATCACTAAAAGTAAAATGTAGAGTCTTGAGCTTTAGAGCTTGAGCCAATATTTTGTCCTTAGCATTTTAAGGGGTCCACATTCCTAATCCATGCCATGCCATGCCAATCATTGAGCTTTCCTGAAATACTTATCTTGAAATAGCATTAGCTCAATGAGCTATATGTTGTTAATAATTACCAAAACCACCCAGGGATAGTTGCACTTTCAATCTCCCCCTTTTTGGTAATTGATGACAACATATAGATCAAAGCTTCGACAAATGATCATAAGATTGAAATACATCGTCACTTTGAGAAGTATGCGATAAGCAAGAGCTCCCCCTAAATTTGTGCATTATTTAAAATTTGCTTTTGAATGCAAATGCACAATCGATTAGGATCGTGGGTTACTCTTCCATGTCACATACATCTTGGTGGAGCGCTCAAAATGATAGAAACTAAAAGCATGCACTCATCACCAAGTAAAGTGAATGATCATATATGGGATATAAGGGATAATATCATCCAAGCAAGCATTAAAGTAGCATATGATCAAACACATGATCAAACAAGTATCTCACACAAACATAAAGTATCAACCAAGCACACAAAAAATTCAACCAAAAGCAAGAGAGACAAAGAATCAAAACAGTCTCTCTCGAAGCCTATGATCTATACATTTCTCCCCCTTTGGCAACAAGTTACCAAAAAGTTGAAAATGCATAGTGCCATGCATCTCTCAGGCTCGGTCTTCAGGAGGTGGTGTATAGAGAACTCCAAGGACGAAGGCATCTGTTGATGTAGTTGGGGCTGGTGGAGTGGGTGCTAGAGGTGGCACTGAAGTTGTAGCTGCTGGTGCTGACGATGTAGCTCTAGAATCCGGTACTAGCACTGCAGCAGACCTCTGACCTCGTTGCACTCGCTGAAAAGCATCCGTAGTTGCCTTCCCTCTCCTCTCCTCAGCTTCCTCCTGGAGCTGCTCAACAACTGTATGTATCTCAGTAACCTTTAGATCAAGATCATAAAATTTTGTCTCAACAATCCTCTCCAAGCTCTCCTGATTCTGAGTCAGGGTGGCCAAGCCCTTCTCAATCCTCAAAGTAGACTGGATTAGATATGCTAGCTGATCTTGCTTGCTCTTCAGGAACACCCGAGATGCTTCCTCTACACTTGGCATCCTTGCAGCTTTCTCTGCCTTAGCCTTAGCTCTCTTCTCTTGTGCTTGTGTTGATGAAGGTTCATTCTCATTCATCACAACTGTGTTGTCTTCAAATTCAGGGTACAGAGGTAAGTGCTCCTTGTCCAATAGGTAGGTGCCTGTGCCCATCTTTGAGTTGATGAGCTCTTGAATGTGTGGAGCATACCCACATGATCTCTTCTGATCTGCTGCTGTCCTCTTGATTGTCTCTATAATCAGACTCATGACCTTGAATTTTTGAGGTACATCAAATATTTGCAGCAAGTTGATGGAATGTCCTCTAATCATCTTGTGATCTCCAGACTTGGGTAGCAAAGTATGCCTTAAGATGGTGTTGATTGTAGGCAGACCAGACAACAGATAGTGCACAGATCCAAGCTTGTGTGTCTCCAAAGCTTTATCAGGGATATCTTTGTACATGTTTGCCATAGAGTTGTGGTCTTTCTTCTTCTTGGCATACACATCCAAGTCATCCTCATGCTCTTCTAGGGCATTAATCAGCTTGGCCCATTCTTGAACAGTAGATTGGTACCTTGTACCTTCAGACATCCATACTATCCTTCCATCTGGATAGAAATGAGCAGTGGAGTAAAATTGCATAACTATCTCATCATTCCATTTGGTCAACTTTTGACCTACAAACTCATCAACTCCACAAGCTCTAAAGCTGTCTTGTACACCTGGGAAGTGATCTTCATTTTCTTTGATGTATTCCCAATCAACCCATCTCATGTCACAAACAATTGCCTTCTTGTCAAGCAGAATAGTCTCATAGAAGTCTTGTTGTTCCTTTGTGTGAAACCTGTACTCAACTGCAGTTCTCCTGCGCACATCATAGGGATCAGACTGCCTCCACAATCTCAGTCCTGCATCTTTCCTGATATGCATGTCTTCAGCCACAGGATGAGCATCATTGTGGTCTGGAATCTTGTGTTTCAGTTTTCTTAGCACTAGGGCTTCATCATACTCTTCTTCAACTTCAGGCACTGGGGCCTTGTTCTTATCTTTAGCTGGGATGTTTCTGGTGCTTCTCTTGGGCTTAGAAGGCTTGGTGGTTTGAGCAGTAGCTTTGGGAGCAGTTTTGGGCTTTGAAGCAGTAGCCCCTGGTTTGATAGCATCTCCCATAAGCTTTTGTGACTTGGGTGCTGGTGCAACATCCTCTTCCTCTTCCTCTTCTTCTGCTGGATCTTTAAACCTGGAGGATCTCCCAAGGACTCTGGCAGTGGTCTTATTAACCCTCTCCTTCCTCTTCTTGCCATCTCCATCCTCTTTGGGTTCAAGAGTGAACTCCATAGTTTCTTGAGTGGAGGCTCTGGCCTTAGACATAGGGATCCTTTTTGCTGGTGCCTTCTTGTTCAACCCTGGCTTTGTTGTAGTAGCTGTGCCATACTCCTTCTTCAAGACTTTCTTCTTTGAGCTGACTTCTTCTACAGCCACATAATCCTCATCCTCAGAATCTAAGGTTCTCTTCTTCCTTGACCTGGTGGCTGCCTTGGGCAAGTTACTAGGTGTGCTCCTGCTGCCCTCATCATAGCTACTTGAGGGATCTGAACCCTCACTCAATTGCACTTGTTCTTCAGATCTGTTATGACTATCACTCCGGTCAGACATCTTGGCAAACACACTAATAGCAAACCCTATGAATAGATATAGATGAGGTAGAATGGATGAGCATCACAAAGTGCAGAGGTTTTGCAAAACAAATGACTCAAAAACTTAGTTTTAGTTCTCCACAGAAAGCATTTCGGAGCTACTGATTTGTTAGACTCGGTGATACCGAAGCAATTTTGGAACCTAAACTAGTGAACTCGGTCAGACCGAGTCACAGTTCGGTGGCACCAAGACTGCTAGGGTTTCACAGAGAATCAATCTCGGTCACACCAATTTGCAATTTTCAGTCAGACCGAAAACGCATGTGCAATGGCCTAAGCCAAATCGGCGAGACCGATTTCTACAATTCGGTTGGTCCGAGATGAGTTCAGCGGAGACCTAACCCTAAATTTTTGAATCAAATCTAACCTAAAGGATGTTTTCTCTGGATAGAGTGTTCTCATACGTGGTAAAGATCATGGCAAAGCAATGTGCTATGAATCAGAGTAAGGAATTAGCACAAAGAGTCGAACCCATACCCTAATTTAGCGGGAGTTTGCTACAACGGCAACGGCGGAGCAGATTTCCATGACGGCGACGGAAACCAGCAGCGGGAGGTCGCTGGCGGCGAGGAGATGATCCGGAGACCCGAGGAGGCAGAGCAGGACACACGCGCGGGCTGTGGAGTTTGAAGAAATTTCCAAAATCTCACCCCTGGGTTTATATATCCCGACCCTGTTGGTGTGACTGAGTGGAACAACTCGGTGGCACCGAGATGCAGAATCGCAAGTAGTTACTGCAACTCGGTGTGACCGGAAAGTTCAAATCGGTTGTAGATTGAAAACCTAGATCAACTTAGTGAACTCGGTGTGACCGAACTGGATGAATCGGTCATACCGAAATGCACAAAGAGGTTTTGGAAGTTTAAGTCTATGACGAATCAGGGACTCCGAGTGCTCCTCACATAGAGTGGTTCGAATCTAACTTGATAAAACTTTGTGATGTATCATGCATAGAGTTTGAGACGAGAAAATCATAGATAGCTAGAGGAGGTTCTTAGGCATTCTTGTCCATCCACTTTGCAAAAGAAAAAAAACTGCCAAACAATCAAAACAACAAGTGGATGTCCTCTAATGAGTAAAATATGCAATCAACATTCTCACACAATAAAATGGCAAATGAAATATGTGACAAAGCATGCACAAACACTCTAGCATCTATCAAGCAATTGGCGATGACTAGGTCATCTATATATGAGTATATTGACTGAGGAGTCAAATGAAAACATTTGATCGTAGGCCATACTCATTTTTTAAGCACAAGTGGGGTTACCACTTTTACATAATGCATTGTTGTGTTCACACCATTAGAGTTGCTTTAGCTCAATTGGTTAGAGTAAAGCTCCCCTAGATGGGATATCCCCCCTAAGAGGGATGAACTAACCTTGGGTTTTGTCGATGATGACTTCATGTAGGTGTTGAAGATGTAGATGCTCAATGTTGATGTAGATCATTCGGAGCTATCCATTGGAGTGAGTTGCACTTTCAATACCTACACAGGTTAGTCCCACAAGGAACAAACAAGGATATCCATAGACATAGAGTGATGTTCACATAAGATGATGTCCATGAAAGCATTAGGTTACCTTGTCCCTTGTCTTACCAACAAGAGAGTTTGTGACTCCTAGAACTAGTGCAAGATGTGGAAGTTGTTTGCACATGTCCTTGCCAAAAGATATGAGTGAAATATGTTGCGGAGTCACCCTCAAGAACTCTCTAGTTCTTCTTCTTCGGGATCCACATCATCTTGATGGGAATCCTTGGAGTTGTAGTCGTACTTGATGTAGTCTTGGGAACCCACTTGACCAAAGCCTTGGGAGCTTCTTCAAATGCATCAATCTCCTCTTGAAGCTTGTCCTTGCCTTTTAGCTTGTGGTGGAAGATCATCTTGAGCTTGTGTCCCTTGAAAAGAAGTAGGATCATACTTCTCTTGTTTAGGAACAAACTTCATATTGGGGTATTGATCTTCTTCCCACTCAAATACATTGGCATTGAACTTCCGCTCAAAACCAATTCCTTGATTCTTCCGGTGTCTTCCTTGCTTGCGTACAATTTCCTCAAATTTCTTACTTCCGGCAAGGCTCTTGTAAACACCTTTCTCTATAATTCCCTTTAATAAGCTATTTTCTTGCTCAAGTGTTACATGGCTAAGAGAATCATTAGTGGAATCAAGAGAACTACTAGAAGCAACAATATTGGCTTTAACATGATTGTTGTTACTACTAGAAGAAGAATCTTTCTTACTCTTGTTGCTAGATTTAACTTGTGGCATGTAAGTAGACAAGAGTAAACGCCTGGCAATGTAAGAAGAACTTTTCTTGCAAAGATAATCATTGATTGCCTGTTAGAACCCATGCTATTACTCAAGGTTGAGCTTTTCAAAGCGTAACTTTTCAAGAGTCTTCAAAAGTTCTTGATGATCTTCCAAGGTAGTTTCATGAGCTAACTTAAGAGTGTTTAGTTGTTTAGTTAGACGCTCAATCTCCTTCTTATCATCGTCATTCGTTTTATCTTGATTAGCATGATTAATAGCAAGTTCATCATAGTTTTCATAACTAGAGTTGTCAGCAAGTAAATCATCATCTCCTAGCAAATCATCTTCATCACTATTGAAATCAACATACTTGGGGTGTGATACCTTCGGGCCTTTAGCCATGAAGCATCCTCTAATTCCTTCATTTGGTGAGTCAAATATGTCGTAGGAGTTGGTTGACACAAGTGCTAGACCGGCAACACCTTCATCTTGAGTATATTCGGAGTCGGAGTGGTAACTTCTCTCGGAGTGATTGTCGGAGTCGGAGCCGGATACCCATTCACCAACATGAGCTTGATGTCTTCGTTTTGTGTAGCTCCTTGATGATCTGTCCTTCCTTTCCGAATCCTTGCTTCTCCGTGATGTTCTTTGTTCATAACGGTCATCTCTACTCCTTCTCTCTCTAGGTGGTGATTCTTATCTTCTACTTCTTCTTTTAGGAGAATCTTCTCTTATTTTGTAGGGAGTCGTACACTCATTGGAGTAGTGTCCGGGTCTTCCACAATTGTAGCAATTACGTTCAGGACTCGAAGATCTTTTGTCATTGTAGGACCTTGACTTGGAACTTCTTTCCTTGCTTCTAATCTTGTAAAACTTGTTTAAGTTCTTCACCATTAGGCTCAATTCTTCATTGAAGGTTTGTTTCTTACTTGATGACGTGGGAACATCACATGAGGCTTTGTAAGAACCACTTGACTTTTTGTGGAGCTCTTCCTTATCCTTGAGTGACATCTCATGAGCAACAATTCTTCCAATGACTTCGTTGGCTTGAGATCTTTGTAATTGGGCATCATTTGAATCAATGTACACACGGTATCATATTTTCCATCCAAGGCTCTTAGGATATTCTTGATTATGAATCTATCGGTCATCTCTTCACTTCCTAAGCAGGCAATCTCATTTGTGATGAGAGCAAGCCTAGAGTACATTTGAGCGACACCTTCACCATCCTTCATTTTGAACTTGTCAAGTTGACTTTGAAGCACAGCCAATTTGGATTCCTTGACGGAGTCGGTACCCTCGTGCATATCAATCAAAGTACCCCAAATTTCCTTTGCATTCTCAAGACGGCTCATTTTGTTGAATTCTTCGGGGCACAATCCATTGAAGAGGATATCACAAGCTTGAGCGTTGTATTGCAACATCTTCAACTCTTCCGCGCTAGCTTCACGGTTCGGTTCTCTCCCATCAAAGAATTCACCTTGCAAGCCAATACACACAATACCCCAAACGGTGGGGTTATGTCCAAGAATATGCATTTTCATCTTATGCTTCCAACTAGCAAAATTAGTACCATCAAAGTAAGGACCTCTACGGTTGTAATTTCCCTTGCTAGACACCATACTCTCCTAGGTTGTGAAACCAAGGCTATGATCACCAAAGCTATGGAAATCAAGGAAAATGGAGACCAAAGCTATGATACCACTTGTAGGATTGAAAGTATGTCTAGAGGGGGGGTGATTAGACTACTTGACCAAATAAAAATCTAGCATTTTCCCAATTTTAAGCCTCGACAGATTTTAGCAACTTAGCACTAGTCAAGCAATCAACCTACACATGCAAGTCTGAGAGTATAGCAGCGAAATGTAAAACATTGCACATGAAGGTAAAGGGAGGAGTTTGGAGGAAGCAAACGCAATGCAGACACAGAGATTTTGGCATGGTTCCAACAGGTGGTGCTATCATACATCCACGTTGGTGGAGACTTCAACCCACGAAGGGTAACGGTTGCGCGAGTCCACGGAGGGCTCCACCCACGAAGGTCCACGAAGAAGCAACCTTGTCTATCCCACCATGACCATCGCCCATGAAGGACTTGCCTCACTAGGGTAGATCTTCATGAAGTAGGCGATCTCCTTGCCCGTACAAACTCCTTGGTTCAACTCCATAATCTTGACGGAGGCTCCCAAGTGACACCTAACCAATCTAGGAGACACCACTCTCCAAAAGGTAATAGACGGTGTGTTGATGATGAACTCCTTGCTCTTGTGCTTCAAATGATAGTCTCCCCAACACTCAACTCTGTCTCACAGATTTGGATTTGGTGTAAAGATGATTTGAGTGGAAAGCAACTTGGAGAAAGCTAGAGATCAAGATTCATATGGTTGGAATGGAATATCTTGGTCTCAACACATGAGTAGGTGGTTCTCTCTTAGAAAATGAATGTTGGAAGTGTAGGCATGTTCTGATGGCTCTCTCCTCGAATGAAGAGTGGGTGGAGTGGTATATATATCCCCCACACAAAATCTAACCATTACACACAAATCACCAAACTCGGTGGGACCGAATCATGAAACTCGGTTAGGCCGATTTACTTCAAAATGTGAACGTTAAGATTTTCGGTGGGACCGACATGTCAACTCGGTGGGACCGATTTCATTAGGGTTAGGGCATAACGTAATCTCTGTGAGACCTATTACACAAACTCGGTGGGACCGATTTTGGTAATAAGCTAACCAGAGAGTTGGTCAGGCAAACTTGGTGGGACCGATTCGCTCATCTCGGTGAGACCGAAACGTTACGAAGGGGAAACAGAGAGTTTGCATTGCGAACTCGATGGGACCGATCGCTCATCTCGGTTGGACCGAAACGTTACGAAGGGAAATAGAGAGTTTGCAATCCCATCTCGGTGAGACCGAGATCCCTATCGGTGAGACCAAAGTGACTAGGGTTTGTGGCAGTGGCTATGTCAAGAGAACTCGGTGGCGCCTGATGGAATGTTTCGGTGGGGCCGAGTTTGACTTTTGGTTTGGGACATATGTGGATATGAGAGAGTGGTTGAGGGTTGTTGGAGCATATCACTAAGCATTTTGAGCAAGCAACCCATTAAGAAACACCTCATCCCCTTTTAATAGTATTGGCTTTTCCTATGAACTCAATGTGATCTTGGATCACTAAAAGTAAAATGTACAGTCTTGAGCTTTAGAGCTTGAGCCAATCTTTTGTCCTTAGCATTTTGAGGGGTCCACATTCCTAATCCATGCCATGCCAATCATTGAGCTTTCCTGAAATATTTATCTTGAAATAGCATTAGCTCAATGAGCTATATGTTGTTAATAATTACCAAAACCACCCAGGGATAGTTGCACTTTCAGTACAGAAGGCCTGACTTACAAGAGCCCGAGTTGCAGCGTGATGGCCACCAAGACTAGCGTGTATTTCAGCCAAGAGCTGTCGTCCCTCTTCTTCGGAGATACATCGTTGAAGGACTTCGGTAGTACTTTTCTTGTACAGTTCTCCTTCATGAACTTTGTAGGCCTTGGAGCGTCGAATGATGCGACGGGCCTCAGTCTGATCCCCAGGGAGCTCATTCCTAGTAAGGTAGGCAAGGAAAGGCTCGGTCCACGGGGCAATTACAGCCATGATTTCATGGGCCAATGGTGTTATTTCGGTGCCTGAGTCCCCGATGATATCGGGACTGTTTTCGGAATCTGGGGGTATGATCGGCTCCGGACCAGTGTTGCCGCTCTCGTCCTGCCACACCACGGATGGCTTGAAGAGCCTTTCCACAAAGGTGTTAGGTGGGACGGGGTCGCGTTTAGCGCCCATGCGAGCAAGGATATCCGCGGCTTGATTACTCTCTCGAGCCACGTGATGAAACTTGAGCCCCTCGAACCGAGCTGATATTTTGAGTATGGCGTTGCGGTAAGCCTCCATGTTCGGATCTTTTGAATTGAATTCTCCATTTATTTGGGATATTGCGAGGTTTGAATCCCCGCGCACCTCAAGGCGTTGTATGCCCATGGAGACAGCCATTCGTAGACCATGTAATAGGGCCTCGTATCCGGCTGCATTGTTAGAGTCTGTATACAGTATTTGGAGCACATAACGGACTGTGTCTCTTGTGGGGGATGTCAAGATGACACTATCCCCAAGTCTGGCTAGCATTTTAGAGCCATCGAAGTGCATCACCCTGTCGGAATACGTGCCGTACTCTTTAGGGAGTTCAGCCTCTGTCCATTCAGCGACGAAGTCAGCCAGCACCTAAGATTTAATGGCTCGGCATGGTTTGTACATTATTTCAAATGGTAGGAGATCAATGGCCCATTTGGCAGTCCGGCCAGTGGTGTCCCGGTTGTTTATAATATCATTGAGTGGTACTTCTGAAGCCACCGTGATCGAGCACTCTTGAAAGTAGTGCCGCAGCCTGTGGGATGCCATAAAGACTGCATATGCTATCTTATGATAATGCGGGTATCGGGATTTGCATGGTGTGAGGACCGTCGATATGTAATATACTGGTTTTTGGAGTGGGAATTTGTGCCCCTCCTCTTCTCGTTCGATGATGAGAACCGCACTCACCACCCGGTGAGTTGCAGATATGTAGAGCAACATTGGTTCGCCGACGTTTGGTGCGGCCAGGATGGGGTTGCTGGCTAGTAAAGTTTTTATTTCCTCCAGTCCGGCTGTTGCAGTGTCCGTCCACGCAAAGTGGTCGGTGCGTCAGAGCAGGCGATATAATGGCAATGCCTTTTCTCCTAATCTGGAGATAAAACGCCTCAAAGATGCCACACACTTGGCTAGTTTTTGGACCTTCTTGAGGTCAGTTGGTGTTGCCAATTGTGACATGGCTCATATTTTGGCTGGTTTTGCTTCAATTCGTCTAATGGAGACAATAAACCCGAGCAGTTTGCCGGCGGGAACGCCGAAAACACACTTTTCCAGATTGAGCCTTATGTCATATGTTCGGAGGTTGTCAAATGTAAGGCGTAATCATCCACCAATGATTCAACATGCTTGGTTTTGATGACTACGTCATCTACATATGCCTCCACAGTCTTGCTGATTTGCTTTTCCAGGTTGAGCCCAAAAGGCATGGTGTTGAAGTAGAAAGGCCCATATGGGGTGATGAATGCCGTTGTGGCCTTGTCGGATTCCCTCATCTTAATTTGATGGTATCCGGAGTATGCGTCGAGGAAACACAGTGAATCGTGTCCCGCGGTTGCATCAATAATCTGGTCGATGCGAGGTAGTGGGAAGTGGTCCTTGTGGCAGGCCTTATTGAGGTCTTTGAAGTCGACACACAGGCGCCAGGATTTATCCTTCTTCGATACCATGACCAGGTTGGCTAGCTAGTCCGGATGTTCAATCTCTCTGATAAACCGGCTTCGAGTAACTTGGCTAGCTCCTCCCCCATAACCTATCATTTGGGTTCGGAAAATCACCGTAGCGTTTGCTTGACGGGCTTGTATCCCTTCAGTATATTGAGACTATGTTCAGCCAGTCCGCGCGGGATTCCTGGCATATCAGAAGGGTGCCACGCGAAGGTGTCCTAGTTCCCGTGCAGGAACGCGCATAATGCGGCGTCGACTATCGGGTCCAGCTGTGCCCCAATGGAAGCTGTCTTCTTGGTGTCCGTCGGGTGAACTTGGAATTTGACTATTTCGTCTGCTAGTTTGAAGGAAGTTGACTTGGTCTCTTATCATGGATTACGTCGTCCCTATCCACCATGGAACGTCAGCTGGTTAATTTTGCGGCCACGAGGGCCTCCGATAGTGCCTCGAGGGCCAGGGAGGTGGTTTTGTTTTCGGCGCGGAGTGCTATGTCCGGATCATTGGTGATAGTGACAACCCCGTTGGGCCTGGGCATCATGAGCTTCATGTACCCGTAATGGGGTATAGCTTGAAAGCGTGTGAATGCGTCTCGCCCCAGCAGGGCGTAATACCCACTGTTGAAAGGTGCCACATGGAAGAGTAACTCTTCAGACCTATAGTTCTCCGGCGTGCCGAATACCATGTCGAGTTTGATTTTCCCCGAGCATCTTTCTTCCCGACTGGGTATAATGCCATGAAAAGTTGTATTACTCCGCTCAATGTGACTCATGTCCATTTGCATTTTATTGAGTGTGTCCTCATAGATGAGGTTTAGTCCGCTGCCACCGTCCACTAGCACTTTAGTGAGCCGAAAGTCGTCCACAATTAGGTTTAGGACCAGAGCGGCTGGTGCCCGGACTGAGTGGGATCTTGGTTCGTCATCGGTATTGAAAGTAATCGCCGTATCGTTCCAAGGGATTATTGCTGCTACTTGGCAGACTTCAGCAAGGTCACGGAGCGCTTGTTTGCGCCGATTATTTGATGAGAAGATCTCGAAGACTGCGAATACTTCGGGATCATCGTCCTCCGAAGAGTACTTCTCTGAGGTAGTGTTGGTGAGGATACCCTCACCACTCTTGGCCACTTGCTGGAGTATCCAACATGCCTGTATGTTGTGCGTTGGTTCGGTATCCGGCGTCATGTGTATTTGACATGGCCTATCGAGCCATTCCTCGAGGACAGCTATGTCCCATAAATGGATTAATTTTCTTGTCCACAGGATGATGATCAGGTGCCCCGCGAGGGTGCATCCTTTTTGCCTGTCCGGGAGATGGCTTAAAGGCCTGCGGTTCCCAACGGGCTATCTGAGTTTTCCAGGCGCTTTCCATTGTGCAGTACTTCTGTACTATGTGTGTCAAATCTGCAAAGTGCAGTACGCGACGGCGATTGAGGGCATTAAGGATTCCCTCATCCATATAGTTGTTGCGAAATACTAAAATTGCGTCGTTGTCGCATCAGTCTTTTATCTTGTTTTTAACAAGGAGGAATCTGGCCCAAAAGTGATGGACTGTCTCTTGAGGCTACTGCCGCACGTACATTAGGTCGCATATGTCCAAAGGGCCGGAATTACTTGAAGAATATTGCTTGTGGTGGGTGGGCGGGCTTAAATTCGCACCCTGACCCACTGCGGAATCCGGAGTTTGAAGAATTTCTGAGGTTACCAGCCCAGGCTCCGGAGTGTCCGGTGAATTCTCAGGCTTAATGTCCGATTTTGTGTTCAGAGGACAGGGAGTGTCCTCTCGAGGATGGGTATCCGGCTCTCCGGGTTCGGAAATCTGAACATAGTTCGTTCTCAACGTAGGAGAAGAGTTGTCGTCGGCTTGTTCCTCCACAACCGCTACCTGATAGGTGATCAGTGGAGATTTAATTTCTCTCTGGTCGGGTTTAAGCCCGATCCGATCATAGTCAGTTGAGACCCCCAGGGTAGCGATGCGATCTAGCAGCTCGTTCAAAGACGATAGATCTGCCAGATCCATCTTATCAGAGTATTCGGGGCTGATACGGAGAGGGTTTTCGGTGACTTGGGGGGTTACCTTTGTCTTAACGATCGAACGAGCACCCATGGTGAAGCTGCTAAGCCGGAAGGTTTGCCGTGAAACTAGGGCTCCTCCGGAAGTGATACTGTCCTTGATGACAAGGCGAGCCATCGATCCTTGTGTCGACGCCATAGAGGAACTCTCAATGAAAGCACCAATGTCGGTGTCAAAACCGGCAGATCTCGAGTAGGGGGTCCCGAACTATGCATCCAAGGATCGAAGGTAACAGGAGATAGGGACACGGTGTTTACCCAGGTTCGGGCCCTCTTGATGGAGGTAACACCCTACGTCTTGCTTAATTTAGTTTAATGAGTATAGGGGTTACAAGAGTTGATCTACCACGAGATCGTAATGCCTAAACCCTAGATGTCTAGCCTGTATGATCATGATTGCCTCTACAGACTAAACCCTCCGGTTTATGTAGACAGCGGAGGGTGCTAGGGTTGTACAGAGTCAGTTTAAAGAGAAAGGAATCTTCATATCCGCACGCCAAGCTTTCCTTCCACGCCAAGGAGAGTCCCATCCGGACATGGGGGAAAGTCTTCTGTCTTGTATCTTCACGGCCCATCAGTCCAGCCCACGTCACATAGCCCGGACGTCCGAGGACCCCGTAATCCAAGACTCCCTCACCCCCTACCCAAGATCTACCGATTTTGACACCGACAGCTGGTGACCCCCGACACTACAAAAAAAACACTTCCGTGATGATACGTGTTTGTCACGGTAGGTCGCTTTTTTTGTCATGCATGTACATCCATGACAAATTTATGACAGAATCAAGATAGTCATACCTGTGCTGTCGTAGAAGTGTTCCATGACATTACCAAAATTATCATCACGGAAGTGTCCACTTCCATGACGATAAATCGCGCGTCACAAAAGTGCTTTCGTCAAGGGTGACCGACACGTGGCATCCACCGTAACGGAACGCCGTTAAGCTACCGGGTCGGGTTTTGGATCCGATAACCTGTTAACAGCCCCGACCGATGGGGATTTTCCACATGTAAAATCATCATTGGCTGGAGGAAACACGTGTCGGCTCATCGTTGGGACAGATGTCAACCACTCATTGGACGGAAGGCGCCTATGATACATCGACACGTGGCATGACCCAACAGAGGCCCATTCCTGTGAAAAGTCGGCCCATTTGACTTGGTCAAAAGGTGGCGGGCCGGCCCATGGAAAGCCTGTTAACGGCTGTTCGCATATAGCCCATTTACAGCCCGCTAACCCAAGGCCCGTTATGCCCTATCCGAATTAGGCCCAGTAGCGTCATCTGGGCCATCCAGTATGATTCCAGCCCGTTTTCACTTCTGGCCCATGACGTCTTTTGGCCCATATGAGGCCCTACGTAACTCTTGGCCTATTAACGGCTCGTGGTGAAACTGGCCCGTAATGAACAGTGTATCACTTTACACCTATTAACGGCCCGTGGTGAAACTGGCCCGTAATGAACAGTGTATCACTTTATACCCATTAACGGCCCGTTATTCCGTTGGGCCGTTTCCAGCCCATGTTATCTTTCGGCCTTCTCAAAGCCCATTTATTCTTGGGCTCATTTCCAGCATTCGTTTACTTACGGCCCGTTACTATCATTTTCTGCTTGTGGGCCGAATTCAGCCCGTGGTTACAGTGGGCCCGTTTGTGGTCCGTTAATACGTTGGGCCGTTTTCATAGCATGATCAAATACGGCCTATTAACGATGGCCCGTTACAGTCGGCTCATGAACGGACGATTCCAACTCTAGCCCGTTTACGGCCATAATGCGGCCTGTTATTGGCCCATGTTTGGCCAATCGATCATACGGCCCGTATAAGGCCCATTGATGATACGGCCCGTAGAAGGCCCATTGTTTCTATGGCCCGTAGAAGGCCTACTGTTTCTATGGCTCGTAGAAGGCCCATTATTTCTACGGCTCGTAGGAGGCCCAGTGTCACTACAGTAAATATTAGCCCATGGTTATTGTGGCCTAGTTTTAAAAAATAGGTTATTGCAGCCACTAGTTAACCGCGGAAAAAGAACTGCAATGACTACAAGCAAACAAATAAACAAGACAACAAGGAAATAAATAAGCAAGCAACTAATGCTAGGCTATCACGGCTATTACACATATTACATCCACTGGGCATCAAAGTTCGCCACCAGTGCAAATATAGGGAACAAAGCAGCATATCATATACACTGGCCGTCAAAATTAGCCACCAGTGCAAATAAACGCGGCAGCAAAACAAGAGCATAACTGAAACAACTTCAGAAGAGCTCAAGAAACGTTATCCTGGGTATCCACCATGCTGGCAATAAGCTTAGCAAGCTGATTAGCTTTGTCCTGTTTGGTGCTAAAATCCTCCAACGCTTGCTGTTGCACCAGAAAGTATGCATCTGAATGCTCCAGGGACTTTCGCAGTCCTTCCGCTTCTTGTCGCAGCACAGCTGATCGATGTCTTTCAGCTTGTAGTTGAGACTCAAGAAACCGAACTGATTCAGACAGTTAGTTTGAATAGCTTGTGCAAGCGGTAGTGGCCAGTAACTCCAACACTAAACCAAGACAGGATGTGTCACTATCCTGAGCCTTATCTGCATTACTTCCTTTACTGTTGCTTAATAAGGCACTCTTCCCCAATATTCTGTCAGCATTCTAAAATAAGAAACAAGCAGACACATAACAAGTTTAGCATGTACTAGTATATGAAACTCATTTCGATGAACCAGTTCATTAGTAAGGTGGACAGGATTAAACTACCAAGTCTTCTATTGCCAAGTACTAGTACATAATAAAAGCATCAAACAAACATATATCTATGTCCTATGGTAGCAATGGAATCTTAAATTAGAACAATTGTTCTTCAGGTTTAGGCACTTGTTCTAGATGAACAGAGTACAGTAAGATGCAAGAATATAATACTTAAAAATAGAAAATGAGCTCATAGACCTTACCACATTCTTGGTTCAGGACCAGTACAGAACAAGGCGTTCCCAGTTATCGTCCAGTAAATGTGTCTCAGGAGAACGTAAGGGAATTTGATGAGTTTCTTTGCTGGTGAAGTACGTTTTCTTCAGGTAATTCCGATACTGCCACCAAGAATTCTTGAAGATAGCAGAGGTATTAGCACAGGTTACCTCATCTTGAGTTTCCAAATCGGTCCTTCTCTATAGAGAAAAATGGGAAAATTTGTTGTATTATAACCATCATGGAGGTAGGATGTATGGGACGAAGCAAAGTAATTAACATGAATAACATTACTTACACATACCTCCTGGACAAACACCTGCAACTGGCATTTTCCTTCATCTTCAGTATAATATTTCCAAGATGGGAAGATACGCACATACGATTTAACAACATCAAATGCGATAGATGCTAAACTACGACTAGCTGGTTGTGCTTCCTCCACAGGAATAGGCGTACCAACTGGTGGAGTTGGGGTTCGCCGTGATAGTACTGGCCCTATGGGCATTGGAGTTGCCTTACTAACTGCTCTTGTTTGGGAGCTCTGTGGTGGAGATGGTGCTATGTCAACAGGAACTGGGTTACTATCGGCTAGGGTTGGGGTTAGATTGGGTGAAGCTGGTTCTCTGTCCATCATAGTAGGGGTACAATCTGCGAGAGTTTGGGTTATGTGTGGTAGGGCTGGTTCTTGTGCATGTACAACCGGGGTGCTATCTCCACCAAGAGGTAGCACTGTTTTATTTGAAGACCGTGTTTTTAGTCCGCTAGATACTGGCATCACCCGCTCCAATTCAAATGGCTGATAAATAGGAAACATAGTTGAATGTATAGACATTGTATGAGAGACAGATGCAATATATAGTGTGGAAAAAAGAGGGCATGAAATAGTTGACATGTATATTGTTTAACTAAAACGGATAGCATGACATAATTTCACATATATGATGTCTATCTAAACTGGATAGCATAGCATAACATAATTCAAAGATATGATGAATAACTAAACAGGATTGCATGACATAATTCACCTACATGTTATCTAAGTAATTAGGATCACATCATTAAATTCACATATGTGATTTATATGCTAAACAGAGGGCATTCGATATGATTTCTGAACTAAGAACATGGTGTTGAATATTGTGTATATGATGTCTAAACTATGTAATGTAAGACACCGTATGCATGATATGAGCAGTATAACCGTGCCAAGTTAGAGCATACACCTCAGTGGGGGAATATGACTGGTCATCTGTCTCTGAATCCATCTCCGAGGAGCTATCGGGACCCAACAAGAGATCTGCTTTGACAGGTAGCACTGTCTGCTCTGAAGGCCTTGTTTTCACTCTAGATTTTTCCATCTCCCACCCAAATGGCTGATTCACAGGAAGAGTAGTTTAATGTACAAACATTGTCGACAAATGGAAATGTAATGAAGAAAAGGATGGGCAAGATATTATTCAAATATATGATGCCTGGTTAAACAGGATGGCATTGCACATTTCACATATATTATGGCTGGCTAAAAGACATGAGACTGCATAATTCCCATATATGATATAGAAACTAAACAGGTGACATTACAGAACATGTCTAAACTAAGCAGATGACATATATGATGTTAAAAGTAGGCACTGCAAGGCAACATATGCATGATATGACTAACATCATCATGCCAAGGTAGAGCAAACACCTTGGGGGGTAAATAGGAGTGGTCAGCGGCGTCCGAATCCGCCTCAGAACAGATATCTTCCTCTGGATTACAATCTGGAGAGGGGTGGGGAGGGTTTTCCATTGAACCCACCATGGAGCGATGTCTGCATGACATTGTATTGATGCGCAAAACTCTTCTCTTTTTCTCTACATGTTCAGCATGACTGTGTACAATATCTGACATGCATACAAAAAAATATGGTGAGATTATGTAAGGAGAGCATGCAGAAATTTAGAGTGATGGTAAAAACCAGTGGATCGATGATTTTCCGTTGAACCAAAATAGCCCTAATGGATCGACGTGAATGTATAGTAATAAGTGATGCAACAAGTGTACAACCTCTTTGCCGTAGCCGTGTCGACCTCAGCATCATTGGGTTGGTCGCTGAAGCAGTTGAGGAAGAGGTGGCTGTCGGAGGTGTGGAGGAAGATCTGGGGAATCTGTAGACGGCGTCCAGGGCACTGCTCTGTTGTGACGGATTGTTTTGTCGTTGGAGCAGCTCCGGTGAGCCGTAAGACGTCAAGGCTCAAGCAGCACAAGATAGACATCGTCAATCTCAAGTGGGATTCTAATAGCATCTCTGAGGGAGTCCTAGATTAGGGGGTGTCCGGATGGCCGGACTATACCTTCAGCCGGACTCCTAGACTACGAAGATACAAGATTGAAGACTTCATCCCGTGTCCGGAAGGGACTTTCCTTGGCGTGGAAGGCAAGCTTGGCGATACGGATATGCAGATCTCCTACCATTGTAACCGACTTTGTGTAACCCTAACCCTCTCCGGTGTCTATATAAACCGGAGGGTTTAAGTCCGTAGGACAACATACACAAAAACAATCATACCATAGGCTAGCTTCTAGGGTTTAGCCTCTCCGATCTCGTGGTAGATCTACTCTTGTACTACCCATATCATCAATATTAATCAAGCAGGACATAGGGTTTTACCTCCATCAAGAGGGCCCGAACCTGGGTAAAACTTCGTGTCCCTTGCCTCCTGTTACCATCCGGCCTAGACGCACAGTTCGGGACCCCCTACCCGAGATCCGCCGGTTTTGACACCGACATTGGTGCTTTCATTGAGAGTTCCTGTGTGTCGTCGCCGTCAGCCTTGATGGCTCCTACGATCATCAATGACGATGCAGTCCAGGGTGAGACCTTCCTCCCTGGACAGATCTTCGCCTTCAATGGCTTCGCACTGCGGGGCAATTCACTTGGCCATCTGGAGTAGATCGAAAGCTATGCCCCTGGCCGTCAAGTCAGATTTGGAAGTTTAAACTACACGACTGACATCCGCGGGGACTTGATCTTCGACGGATTCGAGCCACTGCCGAGCGCGCCGCACTGTCACGACGAGCATGATCTAGCTCTGCCGCTGAACAGTGCCCTGGAGGCCGCACCCACATCGGCTTCGACCCTTAATTCGGAGCCAACTGCGCCGATCGAGGATGGGTGGTTGGACGCCGCCTCGGGGGCTGCGATCCCAATGGCGATCGAGCCGAACACCAGCCCCGCACTCTGCGAGACTCATGACTCCAAGGAGCCGGACTCCTCTCCGGACTCCGAACCCTCCGCGCCCCTACCAATCGAATCCGATTGGGCGCCGATTATGGAGTTTACTGCCGCGGACATCTTTCAGCACTCGCCTTTCGGCGATATTCTGAAGACACCGAAGTCTCTCTCTTTATGAGGAGAGCCCTGGCCGGACTACGGTCAGCAAGGTTGGGATTCAGACGATGAAGAAATTCAAAGCCCACCCACCACCCACTTTGTAGCCACTGTCGACGACTTAACCGACATGCTGGACTTCGACTTCGAAGACATCGACGGTATGGACGCTGATGAAGGAGACGATGAAGAACCAGCGCCTATCAGGCCCTGGAAAAGCCACCTCATCATAGGACATATACATGGTGGACACCCCAAAAGAAGGATATGGCGATGGAACAGCGGAGGATGACCCCTCCAAGAAACAGCCTAAGCACCGGTGTCAGCGGCGCCGCTCAAAATCCCGCCAAAACAAATACGGTGATTCTAGCACGGGAGATAATAATACTCTGGAAAGTGCCAAAGAAAACCCCCTCCAGCAAGATTTAGCACAGGAGGATGGAGAAACCAGCCCTCATGAGAGAGCGGCAGACAGAGAGGTCGAGGACGATAATTATATGCCTCCCTCTGAAGACGAGGCAAGCCTCGACGACGACGAATTCGTCGTGCCAGAGGATCCCGTCGAGCAAGAGCGTTTTCAACGCAGGATTATGGCCACGACAAGAAGCCTCAAGAAAAAATAGCAACAGCTTAGAGCTGATCAAGATTTGCTAGTCGACAGATGGACTGAAGTCCTTGCGGCCGAAGAGCATAAACTCAAACGCCCCTCCAAGAGCTACCCAAAGCGCAGGTTGCTACCCCGATTAGAGGAGGAAGCACTTGATGCGGCCGACCGGCCACCTTGTGGCCGCGACAGAGAGGCCTCTCGGCCCTCCACTCAAGCCGCACCCCGTACCAAGGCACGGGAATATGCGCCGGACTTACGAGATATGTTGGAGGACAAGGCAAGGCAAACAAGATCGATCTACGGATCACGTGGGGCCCCACGGCTCGAGACGGTAACCGTCACGCAGGCCACAAATTCGGCAGGACCGAACACAGTAGACAAAGCTCATTGGAGCTACGTCGTGATATAGCCCAGTACAGAGGCGCCGCACACCTACTATGCTTCACGGACGAAATAATGGATCATCAAATCCCCGAGGGTTTCAAACCCGTAAACATTGAATCATATGATGGCACAACAGATCCTGCGGTATGGATCGAGGATTATCTCCTTCATATCCACATGGCCCGCGGCGATGATTTCCACGCCATCAAATACCTCCCACTCAAGCTTAAAGGACCAGCTCGGCATTGGCTTAATAGCTTGCCAACAGGATCAATCAGTTGTTGGGAGGACCTGGAAGCTGCATTCCTCGACAATTTCCAGGGCACTTATGTGCGACCCCCAGACGCCGATGACCTAAGTCACGTAATTCAGCAGCTAGAGGAATCGGCCAGGCAATTTTGGACACGGTTCCTAACAAAGAAAAAGCAAATAGTCGACTGTCCGGACGCTGAGGCCCTAGCAGCCGTCAAGCACAATATCCGTGACAAGTGGTGTCGGTGTCAAAACCGGCGGATCTCGGGTAGGGGGTCCCGAACTGTGCGTCTAGGCCGGATGGTAACATGAGGCAAGGGACACGGAGTTTTACCCAGGTTTGGGCCCTCTCGATGGAGGTAAAACCCTACGTCCTGCTTGATTAACATTGATGATATGGGTAGTACAAGAGTAGATCTACCACGAGATTGGAGAGGCTAAACCCTAGAAGCTAGCCTATGGTCTGATTGTTGATGTGTATGTTGTCCTATAGACTAAAACCCTCCGGTTTATATAGACACCGGAGAGGGTTAGGGTTACCAAGTCGGTTACAATGGTAGGAGATCTACATATCCGTATCGCCAAGCTTGCCTTCCACGCCGAGGAAAGTCCCTTCCGGACACGGGACGAAGTCTTCAATCTTGTATCTTCATAGTCCAGGAGTCCGGCTGAAGGTATAGTCCGGCTATCCGAACACCCCCTAATCCAGGACTACCTCAGTAGCCCCCGAACCAGGCTTCAATGACGATGAGTCCGGCGCGCAGATTGTCTTCGGCATTGTAAGGCGGGTTCTCCCCCAAATTCTGTGTACCTGTTGAATAAAGTCCGGTTTCTTGTAGATGTTGCGCTCCTTGGCTTCTACGCCCAATAATGGCCTCTTCCCACATGTCAAACGAATATGAAAAGTCTGAGTGTTTTTACATCCACACCCCTAGCCACGTAAATGAGCTGCCCTATTTAAGGGGACGAGGATTTAGATCTAAACCACACCTTCTCCCCTTCGCGAGTGTTCATCAGAGCGCACCCGACAAAGGTCCATTCCACCATGGCCAGCCGTCGCAACTCCTCCCCTCGCCCTTCCAGCCCTAGGCCTGGATATTGGGAGAGATGCTCCATCCCGCATAGTGAGCTAGTTACACTCCAGGCCAAGGGATTTCTCCCCCCGGCCTATATGGTCCCGGTTCGAGCCGGTCTTGCCGTCTATAACGGCGGAGAGCAAGCAGAGAGTGCCCCTAATCCCTCCAAAGGAGAGCGGGTGTGCCTCGTCCCTTATTTAATAAGGGGGCTCAGATTTCCAATCCATCCATTTCTCCGGGGGCTGCTGGAGTTCTACGGCCTCCAGCTACATAATCTCACGCCTGCCTCCGTATTGCATATCGCTGGCTTTGTAGCCCTCTGCGAGCTGTTCTTGGGTGTTGAGGCTCATTTCGGGCTATGGAAAGAGCTATTCTGCCACATGCCCCGTTCCAAGAAGGGGTCAATGTATCAAGTGGGCGGAGCCGAAGTGTGGCGCATCGCCGGGACCGGATATCTGTCCGGAACCCCAAAGAAGGCATCCGAAGACTGGCCCTCGGAATGGTTTTATATAGAAGACGTCCCGCTGCCGGATCCTGTCCGGATCGGCCTCCCTGAATTCAACAGTGCTCCCTTAAAGAAGCGCCTAAGCTGGCGCCCACAGAGCCCTCAAAGGGAAAGTGACAGGGACATCATTTACCTGATGGGCCGAATAAGATTGTTAGCCCATTCCGGTTGGGGTTATGGACGAATGCATTATGCGGGGGGTGCAACCGCTTCAGTATAGAAGCCACCCTATGTGGGACTTCAACGGGGAGGACGACGCCACCTGCTACGGCCGTAAGGGGCCGGATTCAGCTGCCGCTCTACTAAAGATCTTGTCCACTTTGTATAAGGGAGAAGAGGAGGAATTTCTCCGCGTCAACCCTCAGGGTGGATTCTCTATGCACAATCCCCCAAGCTGGGTAAGCGGCCGTACTTGTCCATCCGTTTTGTATTCCCATTGTTAAATATTTAGTCTGACAACTTCAACGTAGGAACTGCGCCAGGCTGTTAAGGAAATAAGCAGCCCTCCTCCACAACCCGAGGACCCAGGACGGTCCCTCGACCCGGCCTCTCAAGAGGATCCGGACATATCTGTGGAGCTGATTGATGGAGTGTTCCATCAATTGAGTAAGGACAATGCCTTGGTGGCCATTACGGCCGATTACCCAGGGCTAATCTTGACCCCCCAGGTAAATGAGGTCGAAGTCCCAGTACCCTGAATAGGTGTCCTCCCACTCGTGTTTTCAGTTTCCTGATTACAACCGAACTTTACAGGGGAGGTTTTTAAGGCAGAAGGCCGAACCTGCAGCGACAAGCCAACGAGGGGCCGTAGAGCCCCGCGGGCAGAAAAGAAGTGCAGTCCGGACCGAGGCGTCAGTGCAAAGGTATGGCACGCCCCTTATCCCAGGTGTTATACCTTCGAGGCACCTTGACACTCGCGCTCTCTTCAGGACAAAGAGACCTCGCCGGACTATATCTGGAGAGGCTGCCAATCGCGCCTCCACCAGCCAGGCTCCAAAGCCTGGTCCGGAGGCGGAGGCGAACGCAAGGCGCGCGCCAGACGCTCCTCCAACGGAGGATGTGGACGGGTTGTCTTCCACCAACTCTGAGGTGGAGAGTGCCATGAACCACAGGCGTCGCCGGACAATTCTTCGCGACACTTGTTTCTCCCAAGGGGTGTTAGATGCCTTCAACTCGGGAGATGCGTACCTCCGTGCTGCTCAAAATGGTCTAGCCAGAGCCACGAAGCAATATGTAAAAGACATACGGGTAAGAAAATTCTGGTAATTATATATATACCAGTAGCCCCCGAGACTTGAAACAGTTAGAATAACTGATTTAAGGATCATTTGTTATGTAGGTTCTTACAGAAAAGAATTCCCTACTGTCCAAGGAGCTGGAAGAGTGCAAAGCCCAACTTGAGGCCGCACTAGCCGTGGCAGGGGAGCCCAAGGAGACCCCCTCTGGTAATATACACTTCGAAAGATAAGTATTTTGCGAAGCATGGCATGGGTGCGAATCTGACAAATGAAATTGCAGATGGCACCGGATTGAATCCGGAAAGGCAACACCTCCTACGCCAGCTAAAGGCTGGTGAGAAGGTGCTAACAAAGGTGAGGCCGGAGAAGAACGATCTCCAAGATGCCAACACCAAGCTGGGCGTCGAGCTGAAAGATGTTCGTGCCTAGCTGTCAGACTCCGTGAAGGAGAATCAGTGGCTTCGGCGTGGCATATTTACTAAGTGCTTGAACGAACCTTTGAAAGAAAGTTCGGCGGGGAAGTCGACTAACAGAGCAATGTCTGTAGGTGTGCTAACAGGTCGTCCTGCAGTGGAGATGCCCGGTTCTACGGGTGACCTTCTTCCCGAGCTCTCGCAACTGCTCGATCGAGTTCGGCAGGCGATGCAAGGCGTCGCCCAGGCCCTGTGGCCATCCGTCTCCATGCCCGAAGGTCTTGGAGAGCTTGTGGAGAAGCTAAAGGGAGCACGGCGGCGCTTCCGCTTTTGGAAGATATCAGCCTGCTGTCAAGGCGCTAGGGAGGCCTGGGCCATGGTGAAGACGCGGTACGCAAAGGCTGACCCCAACCACATGGCCGAGGTCGGTCCTGTAGGGACCGATGGGAAGGAGATCCCTGTAAGCTTAGTATACGGCCAAGTAGAGTTGGCTGCAAAGTATTCCCAGCAGGACTGTAAATTAGACAGCCTATTAGATGGTATTGAAGAGGAATACAATCAGTCAAAATGACTATGTACTTTAATTGACATTTATAATGCCTTCTAGCCGGATTGTAGATCATTTGTCATGGCCGACCTTTTCGCTTCAGCCTCGGGACCTGATGGTCCGGAGTGTGTCCGAATTCCCATGCGGTTATATAGGAACCAGGGAATGCATGGAGACCAGGCGTAGGGGTCATTAGGGCTTGAACAGACAAGTGCCCGACTAGTTATGTTATATTACATGGTTAGTAAGAAACATCTTCCAGGGAGAATAGTTCCGTTAGGGGTTCCTTTCCCTGGGAGGCATGCCCTAAGGTGCATGTCCATGCTGCGAAAAGAAACGCAGGAAAAACATCTGGGGGCATATAGATAAAAATAAAAAAGAACATCTTTAGTTCACCGACCGAATATTCCCTTAAGAACGCTAGCTTTCGGCTTCACCCAGTCTGAGGTACACGTCCGGCTGACCCGGCAGTAACAATCGCAGAGGTGCTCCCTTTACCACCTAGCCGAACAATCGGGAACGTAGGGGTAAGCACAGGAGCCAGGCAACCCATCTTGGCCAAAACTTAAGTCATATCGATGCATATAATGGTGAATAAAAGGTACATGCAGAAGTGTGACACATGTGTTGGGCATGAAGCCCGTATGAATAAGCTTCTGTTTAAAGAAGCCCCTAGGTTTAATGAGCGCGGATAGCGCATCACTTTATGAGCCTTTAAAGCCTATAAGAGAGAGAGAGCAGAAGAGAAATGTAAGACATAAAATATATAAAAAATGGATAGAGGAAGGAGACAAACACAAAGTCCGGCGCTAGGCATAGAATCTTCGGAGACAGGCTGCGTTCCATGGGTTTGGCTCGAGTTGGTTATCCGATGCATCCCGCATGCGGTACGCTCCACCAGTCAGGACTTGGTCAATTATGAAGGGACCTTCCCACTTGGGCTTGAGTTTGTCCTTTTTCTTGTCCGGTAGGCATAGAACTAATTCGCCAACATTGTAATTTTTGGCCCGTACTTCTCTGCTTTGGTATCTTCAAGCCTGCTGTTGATAGAATGCGGAACGGGCTTTTGCCACGTCACGCTCTTCCTCCAATGCGTCCAAGCTGTCCTGACGATCGAGCTCAGCTTCTCTTTCTTCGTACATGCGCACTCGAGGTGAGTCATGAATTATGTTGTAAGGCAAAACTGCCTCTGCACCGTACACCATAAAGAATGGTGTGTATCCGGTGGTGCGATTCGGCGTGGTCCACAGCCCCCAGAGTACGGAGTCGAGCTCCTCTACCCAGTGCGTGTTAGATTCCTTGAGGGACCGCACTAATCTGGGTTTGATGCCGCTCATGATAAGACAATTTGCACATTCGACCTGGCCGTTAGTTTGTGGGTGATAGACGGAAGCATAATCGAGCTTGATGCACATGTTTTTGCACCAGAGTTTTACCTCGTCGGCCGTGAAGTTCATGCCGTTATCAGTGATGATGCTGTGGGGGACGCTGTAACGGTGTACAACCCTAGATATAAAGTCTATCACCGGTCCGGATTCGGCCGTCTTAACAGGCTTGGCTTCTATCCATTTGGTGAACTTATCCACCATGACCAGTAAGTATTTTTGCTTGTGGGTTCCGCCTTTAAGGGGTCCAACCATGTCAAGCCCCCAGACCGCGAAGGGCCAAGTAATGGGGATAGTTTGGAGGGCGGTGGGTGGCATATGGCTTTGGTTTGCAAAGAGCTGGCAACCGGTGCATCGTTGGACTAAGTCCTGAGCGTCTGCCCGGGCCATCGGCCAATAAAAGCCTATACGGAAGGCCTTGCTTACAAGGGACCGGGCTGCAGCGTGATGACCGCCGAGTCCGGCATGAATTTCAGCCAGGAGGTTCCACCCCTCCTCTTCGGAGATGCACCTTTAAAGGACTTCGGTAGTGCTTTTCTTATAAAGCTCTCCCTCGTGGACTCTGTAGGCTTTGGATCGCCGCACTATGCAGCGTGCCTCATTTTGGTCCTCGGGGAGTTCCTGCCTAGTAAGGTAGGCGAGGAATGGTTCTATCCACGGGGTGATGACGGCCATTATTTCGTGGGCTGAAGGTGTTATTGCATTGGCAGAGCCTCTGATTGTGTCAGAATGTTCGGTGTCGGGCAGTGCGGTTGGGTCCGGGCTGTTATTGTTCGGCTCCCCTTCCCATACTACGGATGGCTTGAACAGCCTTTCCAAGAAGATGTTGGGGGGGACTATATGGTGAAATTCAAGCCCCTTGAACCGAGCTGACATTTTTAGGACGGCGTTGCAGTAGGCTGCCATTTTTGGATCCTTGGCATCGAAGTCTCCATTTATTTGGGATATTGCGAGGTTCGAGTCCCCGCGCACCTCTAGGCGTTGGATGCCCATGGATACTGCCATCCGGAGACCATGTAAAAGGGCCTCATATTCGGCTACATTGTTGGAGTCTGTGTACATAATCTGTAGTACGTATTGAACTGTGTCTCCTGTAGGTGACGTCAAAACGATGCCGGCCCCCAGTCCGGCCAACATCTTGGAGCCGTCGAAATGCATGATCCAATTTGAATATGTGCCGTACTCTTTAGGGAGTTCGGCCTCCGTCCATTCTGCGATGAAGTCGGCCAAGACTTGCAACTTGATGGCTCACCGTGGCTTATAAGTTATGTCGAACGGGAGCTCAATGGCCCATTTTGCAATCCGGCCCGTTGTTTCATGGTTGTTTATAATATCGTTAAGTGGTACTTCCGAGGCTACTATTATTGAACATTCTTGAAAGTAGTGTCGTAGCTTCCGGGATGCCATGAATACCGCGTATGCATTCTTTTGATAATGCGGTTACCGTGATTTGCAGGGAGTGAGGACAGTGGACACATAATAGACCGTCTTTTGAAGGGGGAATTTGTGTCCGTCCGCTTCTCGTTCGACGATGAGCACTGCGCTTACAACCTGATGTGTTGCTGCAATGTATAATAGCATTGGTTCACCAATGTTTGGCGTGGCCAAGACTGGGTTTGTTGCTAGTATGGCTTTTATTTCGTCGAGTCCGATCGTGGATGCATCCGTCCATTTGAAGTGTTCGATGCGCCGAAGGAGGCGGTAAAGGGGTAGGGCCTTTTCTCCCAAGCGGGAGATAAAGTGTCTTAGAGCCGCCACACATCCGGTTACTTTTTGTATTTGTTTGAGTTCCTTTGGGATATCCAGTTGCGACAAAGCTCGGATCTTGGCTGGATTTGCTTCAATTCCTCTACCGGATACAATGAAGCCCAAGAGCTTTCCGGCTGGAACGCCGAAAACGCATTTTTCCGGGTTGAGCTTGATGTCGTATGTTCGGAGGTTATCAAATGTGAGCCTCAAGTCATCTACTAGAGATTCAACATGTCTTGTCTTGACGACCACATCATCTACATATGCATCCACTGTTTTGCCGATCTGGCTTGGTAGACATGTCTGAATCATGTGCTGATATGTTGCGCTGGCATTTTTGAGCCCGAAGGGCATCGTGTTGAAGCAGAATGGGCCGTATGGTGTGATAAATCCCATTGCGGCTTGGTTTGGTTCTACCATCTTGATTTGATGGTAGCCGGAATATGCATCGAGGAAACACAACGAATCGTGTCCTGCGGTAGCGTCGATAATTTGATCGATGCAGGGGAGGGGGAAGGGATCCTTTGGGCAAGCCTTGTTAAGGTCTTTAAAATCAACACACAGGCGCCAGGATTTGTCCTTCTTTGGTACCATCACCAGGTTTGCTAGCCAGTACGGATGTTTTATATCTCTGATGAATCCGGCCTCCAATAGCTTTGCTAGCTCCTCTCCCATGGCCTGTCTCTTAGGTTCGAAAAAATGCCGAAGAGCCTGTTTGACAGGTTTGAATCCTGTTTGATATTTAAGCTGTGCTCCACCAGCCTGCGTGGGATTCCTGGCATGTCTGAAGGGTGCCAGGCGAAAATGTCCCAGTTCTCTCGTAGGAACTCTCGCAGTGCGGCATCGACATCAGGGTTTAACTGTGCCCCGATGGAAGCTGTTTTATTGGGGTCCGTTGGATGGACTTGGAATTTGACTATTTCATCCGCCGGTTTAAAGGAGGTGGACTTGGATCTTTTGTTGAGTACCACATCGTCCCAATTCACCGTAGAGCGTAGCGCAGTCAGCTCCTCAGCCGCTAGGGCTTCGGATAGTGCCTCGAGGGCCAGTGCGACTGTCTTGTTTTCGGCGCGGAGTGCTATGTCCGGATCACTAGCGAGAGTGATGATCCCGTTAGGCCCGGGCATCTTGAGTTTCATGTACCCGTAATGGGGTATTGCTTGGAAGATTGTAAACGCTTCCCGCCCTAGCAGAGCGTGATAACCGCTGCTGAACAGAGCCACCTGGAACGTGACCTCTGTGGACCTGTAATTATCCGGCATGCCGAACACCACATCTAGTGTGATTTTTCCTGTACAGCGCGCTTCCCGACTGGGGATTATTCCTCTAAAGGTTGTGCTACTTTTCTCAATGCGGTTCCAGTCTATTTCAATTTTTTGAAGGGTCTCCTCATAAATGAGGTTCAATCTACTGCCGCCGTCCATGAGTACCTTGGTAAGACGAAAGCCGTCCACTATTGGACTGAGGACCAATGCGGCTGGTGCTCGGGCTGTTCGGAATTTAGGTTCATCACTGGCGTTAAAGGTAATAGCCGTGTCACTCCATGGGTTTATTGTTGCTACTTGGTAGACTTCGGCAAGGCTGCGGAGTGTCCTTTTTCGCATATTATTTGATGCGAAAGTCTCGAAGACTGTTAATACCGTATTGGTGTCTCCGGGGTGGCTTTCTGTGGCCTCCGGAATTAGGAGATTTTCGCCAATTTTGGCCACCTGCCGGAGTATCTAACATGCTCTGAGGCTGTGAGTTGGTGTGGCGTCCTCTGTACTGTGAATTTTACAGGGTCCATTAAGCCATCCTTCCAGTACGGTTCCATGCCCTGTAGAGGGTTTTTGCTTTTTAGTGCTTGACCCGGGTGACTGGTGATGATGCACCCTTTTATTTCGGACTGGGTTTGTATTCAGGGCCGGATTGTCCCAAAATTTTATTTCGGTTTTCCAGGCGCTTTCCATCACACAGTACTTTCGTACAATGGACGCCAAGTCGGCGAAGCGTGTAATATCACGGGGACTTATGGCGTTGAGTATTCCCTTGTCCATGCAATTATTGCAGAAGATTGAGATTGCGTCTTCCTCGCGGCAGTCCCTTAGCCTGTTCTTAACCAGGAGGAATCTGGCCCAGTAATGATGTACTATTTCATCGGGTTCTTGCCTAATTTTGGATAGATCGCTTATGTTGGGGTGGGTGGGTGGAATTAAATCCGAAGCCTCACCCCATCTAAGGCTCAGAGGCCGAGGAATTTCCGAACTCGAAAATTTGGATTCCTGGATGTTGTCCAATGAATCCAGCCCGTCGCCTGACTCTAAATTCAGGTCTTGAGTGATATCCTCCCCTCCGCGGGTATCCGGCATGGAGGGATCGGGAATCCGGACGTAGTGAGTCCTTAAGATAGATGAAGGGTCGCCGCACTGTCCCTCTACCACGGCAACGTGATGGGTGACTTGGGGAGGGTTAATCTCTCTCAGATCGGGTTTAGGCCCAATCTGGTCGTAATCCGTAACGACTCCCAGGGCGGCGAAGCGATCCAAGAGCTCATTTATGGAGGAGAGCTCCATTGGATCTAACTACTCGGCGAGTTCCGAGCTGACATGAAGATTGTTTTCGATGGCTCGAGAGGTCATCATCGGCGCAGAAGCCGAACATGCGGTCATAAGAAAACCACCTAGCCGGAGGGTTTGGCCGACAGCCAAAGCTCCCTTAGCAACGGTGCCGTCTTTAAAGAAGGGGCAAGGCATCCTTCTTGATGGCAACGACACAGAGGAACTCTCAATGAAAGCACCAATGTCGGTGTCAAAACCGGAGGATCTCGGGTAGGGGGTCCCGAACTGTGCGTCTAGGCCGGATGGTAACAGGAGGCAAGGGACACGGAGTTTTACCCAGGTTCGGTCCCTCTCGATGGAGGTAAAACCCTACGTCCTGCTTGATTAATATTGATGATATGGGTAGTACAAGAGTAGATCTACCATGAGATCGGAGAGGCTAAACCCTAGAAGCTAGCCTATGGTCTGATTGTTGATGTGTATGTTGTCCTATGGACTAAAACCCTCCGGTTTATATAGACACCGGAGAGGGTTAGGGTTACCAAGTCGGTTACAATGGTAGGAGATCTACATATCCGTATCGCCAAGCTTGCCTTCCACGCCAAGGAAAGTCCCTTCCGGACACGGGACGAAGTCTTCAATCTTGTATCTTCATAGTCCAGGAGTCCGGCTGAAGGTATAGTCCGGCTATCCGAACACCCCCTAATCCAGGACTCCTTCAAGTGGCTTGCCCGACACCTTGGACAGGAAAAGCCGATGTCTATGGCAGCACTCACGACACTCATGACCCGCTTTTGCGCGGGAGAAGACAGCTGGCTTGCTCGTAGCAACAATATGACCAAGAACCCTGGTAATTCGGATACCAGGGACAGTAGTGGCAGGTCGCGTCGCAACAAGCAGAAGCGCCGCATTAACGGCGACAATGCTGAGGATACGACAGTTAATGCTGGATTCAGAGGCTCTAAATCCGGTCAGCGGAAAAAGCCATTCAAAAGGAATCCTAGGGGCCCGTCCAGTTTGGACCGAATACTCAACCGCTTGTGCCAGATACATGGCACCCCCGAAAAGCCGGCCAATCACACCAACAGGGATTGTTGGGTGTTCAAGCAGGCAGGCAAGTTAAACACCGAAAATGAAGACAAGGGGCTGCATAGCGATGACGACGAGGAGCCCCGGCCGCCGAACAACAGTGGACAGAAGGGTTTTCCCCCACAAGTGCGGACGGTGAACATGATATACGCAACCCACGTCCCCAAAAGGGAGCGGAAGCGCGCGTTAAGGGACGTATACGCGGTAGAGCCTGTCGCCCCAAAGTTCAACCCATGGTCCTCCTGCCCGATCACCTTTGATCGAAGGGACCATCCCACTAGCATCCGTCATGGCGGATTCGCTGCATTGGTTCTAGACCCAATTATTGACGGATTTCATCTCACTAGAGTCCTTATGGACGACGACAATAGCCTGAACCTGCTTTACCAGGATACAGTGCGGAAAATGGGCATAGATGCCTCCAGGATTAAGCCCACCAAAACGACCTTTAAAGGCGTAAAACCAGGTGTAGAGGCCAACTGTACAGGCTCAGTCACACTTGAAGTGGTCTTCGGATCTTCGGATAATTTCCGAAGCGAGGAGTTAATCTTCGACATAGTCCCATTCCGCAGTGGCTATCACGCACTGCTCGGGCAAACCGCATTCGCCAAGTTCAATGCGGTACCGCACTACACATACCTTAAGCTCAAGATGCCAGGCCCTCGAGGAGTAATTACGGTTAATGGAAACACCGAACGCTCCCTCCGAACGGAGGAGCACACGTCGGCCCTTGTAGCGGAAGTACAAAGCAGCCTCTCCAGGAAGTTCTCCAGTCCGGCCATTAAACAACCGGACACCGTCAAGCACGCTCGGAGTAACCTACAACAAGACCGCCTGGCACGATCCGAGCAGGCGTAGCAATGCGGCCCCAACCCCATCCCTCGCAAAAATGCGACACTAGTACTTCGCGTACATAACTATGCTTTGGAAATAACATGGGTACAGGGGAAGGGGCACCATCACGACATGCCCGAAACACGGCTTAAATCGCACCAGGGGCTGCCGATTTTTTAATTTCTCTTACTTTCAGGACTCCACACTTCGGAAGGCCTGTTCGGCAGTTCAATTGCCGCACAAACGATGCAAGAACTAGGGAAGCAGACAAGCCACGCCGCATTACGAAACTCCCAGGTGGTCTCTATCACGAGCAGTATACTTGTTTCGCATACTATTCCGCAGCTTGCCCCTGGAACGGACATGTTACATAGTCCAACCTTTTGCTTATCACATTATTTGTATCGTTCTGCTTTGATCGCAGCCCTCTTTAATAAACAATGCATAGCTTTTGTCTATTTTTGCATTACTCTTTTTTAATATATGTTCCTTAACGACATGTTGCATCCGTACACTTTGGTACGACCAAAATACGCCAGGGGCTTTAGTACCCCTCAATATGGTGTGAGAAGTCCGAACACTTTAACAAGTGCGGCACCCCGAACTTATAGCATTATATGCATCGGCTCCGAATCATGTCTTGGGTCAATAGTTGGGTTTGCCCGGCTCCTATGTTTTGGTGCCTTACGTTCCGCTATATCGGCTAAGGTAGCACTAGGAGAACCACTGTGATTGTGCCCCAGTTGAGCTGGGTCAAGCACCTCAGTGGAGAAAGCTAAAACTGACTGTCATGATGAAGCGAGAGCTGGTCGCTGTTCGAGAGGTTTTTCGAGTCCCTAAAGACTTATGCCGCTTAGAGCGAGGAGCCGGCTCTGTCCGGCCAAGGCGTGGATAGCGCCCCGAACTCGGTCTTCCGAATACCAGGGGCTTCGCCGAAATTTAAAATTATAGAATTCTATGGCTAAGTGTCACGCATTATAGTCCGATTGCCTTGTTCGTTGGGCTGAGCGCCTCCCTCGAAGGACCCAAACATGGGAAAAAGAGCGCTCAGGTTTATCCCCGAACACCCTAGCACTAGCGGCACGGGGGCAGAAGCCGACGACTTGCCATCTCTCAGAATTGATAAACAGCCGCACAGAAGGTAATATTTTAAATTCCAAACAGCATTGCTTAGCGCATATGAACAAGTTTTCAGCACACAGGACAAAACGAGCAAGTTTCACTCAAAAATTACATCCCTAGAACATTCATCCGCCACAAGGCAGGCACCCTTCAGAACATCCTTATAATAATTCTCCGGCTTGCGATGCTCTTTCCCCGGCGGTGGCCCATCCTTCACAAGCTTCTCAGCATCCAGCTTGCCCCAGTGCACCTTAGCACGGGCAAGGGCCCTATGGGCACCTTCAATGCATACGGAGCGCTTGATGACTTCGAGCCTTGTATAGGCCTCCACCAGCCGCCGCACCAGCCCGAAATAGCTCCCAGGCAGAGCCTCTCCAGGCCACAGCTGAACTATGAGGCCCTTCATGGCCTGTTCGGCCACCTTGTGGAGCTCGACCAGTTGCTTCAGCTGGTCGCTCAGGGGCACGGGGTGTCCGGCCTCAGCATACTGAGACCAGAACACCTTCTCTGTCGAGCTGCCCTCCTCGGCTCGATAGAATGCGGCAGCATCGGACACACTCCGGGGAAGATCTGCGAACGCTCTTGGAGAGCTCCGGATTCGGGTAAGTAACAAGTAACTCATGTTTATGTGTTTGCTTTGCATAAAGAATGCCTTACCCGCCGCTATCTTCTTCACCTCATCCAACTCCTGGAGGGTCTTCTGGGATTCGGCCTTGGAAGACTTGGCATTTTCAATAGCCACCGCGAGCTCGGACGCTCACGTCTTTGAGTCAAGCTCCAAACTCTCATGTTTTTCCATGAGAGCCTGGAGCTCTTGCCGTACCTTCCCAACCTCGGCCTCATACTTCTCTCGCTCGGTGCGCTCCGTGGCCGCCCTCTTCTCGGCCTCGACCAGCGCTTGCTTAAGGGTCGCCACCTCAGACGTGGCCCCTACAATAGCCACGATAATCCTGTCATTTTTTGCAATTGCACCTTTTTATACATATTTAAACAAGGTATTTCTTACCTTCATTGTCCTCGAGCTGCTTCTTGGCACGCCTGAGATCTTGCTCGGACCGCTCGAGGTTCTGCTTTAGCATGTCCACTTCCGTAGTCAGTGCGGCGGACGCAAGCAGAGAAGCCTGCATACGCATATTGACTCCTTTTTGTTAGACTCCTGCGAATTTTATTGATCCTATATTCGGCTTTCCTTCCCGAACGCCAAACAGAGCATCAGGGGCTACTGTCTATGCGGTAATATTATTTACACATTCTTTACTCACCTCAAAGCCTGTTAAAAGGCTAGTACAAGCTTCAGTCAGTCCGCTCTTGGCGGACTGAACCTTCTGGACCATCCACTCATAATGGTGCGGTGCTCCTCATCGATGGAGGCGCCTTGGAGCGCCTCCAACACATTGTCCGGCGCCTCCGGTTGGACGGGGGTCACCGGCACGGTGGGCTTGCTCCTCTTGGAAGGAGGTCCCCCGCCGGACTCTGGAACCTTTGAAGATTCCGGAGCGGTGTCCGGCCTAGAGCCGGACTTAGAGCCCTAGGGGGGTTTCATCCCCTTTACTCCTGGAGTCCGGGAGGTCGCCTTGCGGCGCCTCCAGGACCACCTCCTCCCGGCTTGGAACCTGTTGGGACAACACTTCGGTGTCGTCCGTAGGGCGGGGGGAGGAAGCCGTCGGAAGCGAGTTCACATCCGACGAGTCTAGTGAGCCGCTCAACGACGCGTCGAGCCGGTCTTTGGGTGGGCTGCATAAACATATTTGACATAAGGGAAAGCTGTGCAATAAACGAATACTATGAATTACTCTGGTATCCGGATACTTACGATTTTGCCAGGGGCTTGGCCCTGGGCGGCCACTCCTCTCCGCCGTCGTCGGCGTCGGTGGAGTAGTCCGGAGGAAGGGTTTTCCCCTTCTTGGACCCTCCGACCTCCCTAGAGAGGGCGGCCTTCCTTTTCTTCTCTCCTCCCACTGGAGGGGGAGAGGTCTCTTCTTCTTCCTCCTCGTCTTCACGGGAGGAATGCGCCTCGGAACCGTCGGATGATGGATCCGACACCTCCTGGCGCCGGGCACTCTTTCGAGTCCCCGTGGCCTTTTTCGCGGCCTTCTTCTCCAGCACCACATAGGGTGCCGGAACCAGTAGCTTCGCCAAGCGAGCGTCCGCTGGGCCTTCGGGCAAAGAAGCCGGACAGTTGATCTGTCCGGACGTCACCTGCCAATCCTGTCAAAGGTAAGGGAGCTTAGATCCCGCATGGAGTCAAACTATGAAAAACTGATACCCTGTAAAAGGAAAAACAGCTTACCGCATGAGCGTGACGCTGCGTACTGAATCCGCGATCCTCGGTAGCGGATGCGGGGGCCTCGGCGCCCTTGAAAAGCACCTTCCAGGCATCTTCGTACATCGTGTCGAAGAGCCTTCTCAGAGTTTGGTGCCGCGCCGGGTCAAACTCCCACAGGTTGAAAGCCCGTTGTTGACACGGGAGGAACAGGCGGATGAGCATAACCTAGACTACGTTGGCAAGTTTGAGCTTCTTGTCCACCAGGGTTTGGATGCATGTTTGGAGTCCGGTCAGCTCTCCTTTTTTTTACCCCATGACAGGCTCGTCTCCTTCCAGGAGGTGAGCCGCATAGGGGGTCCGGATCGAAACTCAGGGGCTGCGACCCATTCAGGGTCACACGGCTCGGTGATGTAAAACCACCCCGATTGCCACCCCTTCAGGGTCTCCACAAAGGAGCCCTCGAGCCATAAGACGTTGGCCATCTTGCCCACCATGGCGCCTCCGCACTCCGCCTGGTTACCACGCACCACCTTCGGCTTGACATTGGAAGTCTTGAGCCATAGGCCGAAATGGGGGCGGATGCGGAGGAAAGCCTCGCACACGACGATAAACGCCAAGATGTTGAGGACAAAGTTCGGGGCCAGATCATGGAAATCCAGGACATAGTAGAACATGAGCCCCCAGACAAATGGGTGAAGAGGGAAGCCCAGTCTGCGGCGGAAATGGGGGAGGAACACCACCCTCTCATGGGGCCTAGGGGTGGGGATGAGCTGCCCCTTTTCGGGAAGCCGGTACGCAATGTCGTTAGACAAGTATCCGGCCTTCCTCAGTTTTTTGATGTGTCCCTCCATGACGGAGGAGACCATCCACTTGCCTCCCGCTCCAGACATGGCTGGAGAAGGTTGAGGTGGGGAGTGCAGACTGGGGCGCTGGAGCTCGAGTGCACAAGAATGGATAAGCAAGGGAGGAAGAAGGCATAGGTGAAAAGGTGGATCCTTACCCCCTTATATGGGTGGACGCAACTACGTGTCCCCACCAGCCTGGTAAAACTCGCTTATCTCCAAGCGTCGTAATCAATGACACGGTTGGGTTACCCACGCCCGTATTGATGAGAATCCTGGAATAAGGGGACACGATCTCTGCTTTAACAAGATGTGCCAAGGAAACCGCCTCGCATGACGCGCTGATGTGGGATAATGAAACGACTCGGATAAAGGCTTGGCCGTGGTGTGTCACACTACGGAATACGTCAGCAGATTAGATTTGTGTAAATATTATTCTCTCTATGGCAATATGTGGAAACTTATTTTGCAGAGCCGGACACTATCTTTGTGTTCAAAATCTTCTATGAAGTACTTGGAGGAGGAACCCGCCTTGCAATGCCGAAGACAATCTGCACGCCGGACTCGTCGTCATTGAAGCCTGGTTCAGGGGCTACTGAGGGAGTCCTGGATTAGGGGGTGTCCGGATGGCTGGACTATACCTTCAGCCGGACTCCTGGACTATGAAGATAAAAGATTGAAGACTTCGTCCCGTGTCCGGAAGGGACTTTCCTTGGTGTGGAAGGCAAGCTTGGCGATACGGATATGCAGATCTCCTACCATTGTAACCAACTTTGTGTAAGCCTAACCCTCTCCGGTGTCTATATAAATCGGAGGGTTTTAGTCCGTAGGACAACATACACAACAACAATCATACCATAGGCTAGCTTCTAGGGTTTAGCCTCTCCGATCTCGTGGTAGATCTACTCTTGTACTACCCATATCATCAATATTAATCAAGCAGGACTTAGGGTTTTACCTCCATTGAGAGGGCCCGAACCTGGGTAAAACTTCGTGTCCCTTGCCTCCTGTTACCATCCGGCCTAGACGCACAGTTCGGGACCCCCTACCCGAGATGCACCGGTTTTGACACCGACAATCTCCAATAGATGATGTAAAATGGATGTAAAATTAACATCACCTAAAACCACCTGACTACAACAGATGAGGTAAAAACTATTGACTCTAAACTTAACTGTCGAAACTAAAATTTACTGTGGAATCTGAATGCTACCGTCGAAACTGAACGCAATGGTAGCAGAGAGGCACTTGACATGTAGTTTAGGGAGGGCCTACAGTTCATCTTCAACCTGCACCCCCCTGAGCCGCCAGCCACCACCGGCCGATCCACCGGCCCCAGCGTCGCCTCGCCGTCCCGAAACAACTCGCCACCGCTGCCCTGGCCAGCCCTCTAGGCCCCCCGCCCCCACCCTGAACCCTAAGATAGATAGTGGGGTACCTCTCCGGCGAGCCGCCCAACCCCTGAAAATCGACTAACCCAAAAGTCAATTCAGTCGACTAAAGTGTGGCTTAATCTGAGCAGAGCAGCAACATGAGCGAGGGGGAGAGCAGCAGCAGCAGCAGCTAGGCGATCGAGCGATCGAGCGAGAGCCGGAGCAGCAGCAGCATATCCGGCTGGTATGACCGCCGCCGCCGAAGGTGCCTCGCACTGGGGGAGAGCCGCGGTGGAGATGTCGCCCGCGGTGCCGGCTTCAAGGTAGCCGCTCCATGGGGGTGCGGGATGGAGCACCATCGGCGCCAGGAGGTCGAGTTAAGGAGAAGGTGCGATGCGATGAGTGTACAACCTCTTTGGTGGCGCCGAGTAGGCCTCAGCTTCGTCCGAGGAGTCGGTGAGGATGCTGCGGTTCCGGTGGAGCAGGTTGAGGTGGCGCTGTGGGGATGGAGCAACCGTGATAGACGAGGCGATCGTCGGAGCAGCTCCTTGGAGGTGGAGGACGAGGCGGCTGAACCGGCGGGACGACGAGATGGACGACGGATCCTCATCCGGGGAGGTGGGCGAGGGACGTCGAGCTGTTGCGCTGGACGACGTCGTCGGGGAAGAGGCTCCGACTGGGCAGCGGTGACGTGGCAGACGGAGGAGGGTGGGGTTTCGCGGCTGGAGCGGAGAGGTTATGGCAGCCTGGGATTTCGAATGGCGAAAAGGGGGCAACGGGAGGGGGTGAAGCATGACTTAGGAACGCGCTTGTCCAAAATGTAGGGTGTGTTACAAAAGTACCCCCCACCGATTTGAACTAGCGGCCCTTTCGGCTCAGGGTTAGAAGGGGGATTTCGCATGTCGGGATTTGGCAGCTGGAGGGAGTTTTCGCGCGCGTTGTAATTTCGGGATAGCAAGGCGCGGGTTGTGAAGGCGCGAGTTTTGGGAGCACGATATCTGAATTTTCGGGATATAACAAGACGTGGATTTAATTTTAGGGACAAGCCTAACATGTAGTAATATTGTACTTGTACGTACGAAATCAATTCGCACTTCCTCAACCAAAAAGAAAATGAAAAAAATAAAACTATTCACACCACACAAAGAGAGAGTCTTGCCCCGTTTTACTATACAAATTCTATTCAAAGCTACTCCTTCCTTCCATCTATATAGGGCCTAATGCGTTTTTCGATGCTAACTTTGACCAAATATTAGAGCAATGATATATGACATGCAACTTACACAAAGCACACCGTTAAATTCGTCTGTGAAAGGTTCTTTCAATGATATAATTTTCACATTGTGCATGTCATGTACTATTAATTTTGTCAATAGTCAAAGGCGGTCTTAAAAATCTCATTACGCCCTATATAGATGGAAGGAGGGAGTATGAATCCATGTTATGTCCGATTAAATTTTTTCGCTTGCTGTATAATGCACATAACCTACTCATACCAACATTTTAGTGCATACCAAATGTCTATACTACCGCTGCAATTCGAACTAAATTTGAATTCGTTTCTCTATTTCAATAAGAATCTACAATCATGATTGTTGCCAACTTCAACCATCATAGTTTCCTTGCTATCCGCCAGATATAAATCAGACGGCCTATAATGCAGGATGGCAGGCGCACCATCATCAACAACTCCGTTTTTAATAAGAGTAGAGATAAAACATATTAAATGTAGTATACCATGTTCATAACCACACCATGTGTATCACCGTTATATATATTCACACATCCGTCGGTTTGAAACACTATGATAAATTCTTCAAATATACGAATTCGCTTTTTTATAATGAAGTATATATGATCTCTATTCGTCTTTTACACCCACACAACCCTCTTATCTTTGTAGCTAGCGCTAACTTTCTCTTGTGCATGCACACGCCCGCATCCCTCTCACCCTCCCTCAGCATTCTCTAGCTCCATCTCGCAAATTCGTCTTTTCACTTTAGGTCGTTCACCCACGGTGTGTGCAGGCCCCCCAGCTCCTTCTTTACAGCACACATCGATCGATATGCCTCTCTAGCCAGGTGTGACTAGCACAAACACAAGCTTCCCCTCTTCTCTTGTCACCGTCCATGCCTCACTCCCACCACTCTTTTCATCGTTCTCGTACTCGCACACTCCTCCCCCTCGATATAGTATGCCTCTCGTGCCACCTCCTACATGCATCCCTCTCTCTCTATCCTTCTCCTCGTGCCTCATTTGCTTCTAACACACACATGCATGTATACCGATCGATCTCCCAACATATACCTAGATCGAATTTAACTACCACCCCATCGATCAACGTACCTCACAAGTTATGTCTCTCCTTTATCTTACAAAGGGCGATTGATCTTCCTATGTAGTTACGTCTGCTTACCACAGCCACATCGCCCCCCTCATCATTCGTGCATGCCTCCTGACCCGTCTCTCACACGCACTGCACAGACAACAAGCAACCATCTCCTCTCTTATTGATATTGCGGGCGTGCCCTCCGTTTGTCTAGCAAGCCTATCCCACAATTTGTTAGAAGCAACTCCACTACCACCCCCTCCAACACTCTAGCTCTGTCTCTCTCCCAACCTTATTCATCTCCTGCACATATGCATGGATGCCGATCGATCTCCCTTAATACATGAGGTAGATCGATCTCCTTAATACATGAGGTAGGCCTCTCTCCTCCTCCACAAATATACCAGCCATTGTACCTCTATAGTTAATCGGGCCTCCCTCTTCCCCCACCACACACGGATAGTCGAGCGCTGCAGGTAGGTATCCATGCCACAGAGACAAACTGCACATGTCCCATCTCACGTTCCAGTAGGCCAGCCACTCTATATCTTTGACGTGGGCACACACAAATTCGATGGCACTCTTTATCGATCGCGCACGCGCACACACACACACACATCATCCCTCTCTTCGATTCTATGGACACCTCAAGCCGACGATACCTCCACTCCCTTCTCGTGGATCGCCCCCTCTATATATATGTTATATCCAGGACTCTATTTCACACACATTGATATGTTAAAAAACTCTCAAGAACCCACACACTATATCTCTCGAGCTTTGTATCTCTCTCACACAACCCCACGTAGGTGGTGTACGTATACAAGAAGAGAATAGGTGCACCGTGCACGTACTCACGCTTCGTGCCCAGCCACACCCGCGCGGGTACACGGTGGAGCTCATTTCTCCGCAGAAGCTGAATTTGTTTTTGAAACATCAAGTGGCGAGAGACTCGAAAACTTATTTGCCCATTAGTGACTTGTGAGGGCGGTGGATTTTAGTTTGTACGATAATGCTGCATCCACCTAAAGTAATGAAAGTTCTTACGTAAACTTCCTAGTAATTCCCTCTTCATAGGTGCAGCATTACTCCTAACATTTGTAATATCAGTTTGAAACTTGTAATACTGCCGCGTCCTATTCCTCACTCTGTGCATTTAAAAACCAAACCGAAAAACCATACCGAAAATAAACTGAACCGAACCAATTTTATGGTTTTTATGGTTTCTGGTTTCGGTATGGTATGAACTTTTCATACCGATTTGAACTTGGTTTTTATGGTATATACCGGAAAACCGAATGGTTAACCGAATAAACCGAAGTAAAAAATAAATTTATATTTCCTGAGATGAACAACCATACAGTTGTCATTTTTCTTGTACATGAGTCAAATGCACTACTAAGCACGTAATTTTTTCTTGTAACATAGTCATTTTTCTATTTTTAAAATGCTAAGCACGTCCATAGCCATCAACAGATGAATCAATGCATGCATATATATTTATATATAGTCATATACTATTTGTGTAGAATAGTATGTGTTTTGAGTCATAAATTTGCTAATTATTATTACGTCATTTCCAAATTCGCGTCAACTTTGGTTTTTATGGTATATACTGAAACCATACCGAAATAATTTTGTATATACCGAAACCGAACCGTATTTTAATTTCATACCATATTTACCGAAGTATTAATATCGTACGAACTGAAAAACCGTATAAATCGAACCATGTAGACAGAATAAACCGAACGCACATGGTGACCTATTCCCGCGTTTTCAAAATCCTGCGAATCAAACAGGTCCTGAGTTGGTGATGATGTTGTGCCTCCCATCTTTCACCAATAGCCATCGGATCTAGATCTGATGCATACAAACCAAGCTTCTCCTTTTTTGCAAAAAGATGCCCACACTTGTTCCCTATTTACAAACAACTCATGTCTCTCACAATCAGCCTCATCTCCTCCCCACCACATCTAGGAGTAGAAGGCCATGGAAAAATCTGGCGCGATGGCCGTTGCCGGAGCCGTCCACCCCCAATCTTGGTGTTTCGTGCTATGCACGGGCATCTACGCACAGGAAATTATGTCGAACAGGGCTAGTTGTAAGCAGGCTAGCTCTACAGCCATGATGATAGTGACTGCAGACGGTGAGGCTGACTATGGTATGCCGAACACGGCGCCTATACTCAGGTGTCATCTCCGGCGCAGGATCTTGTCACTTCACTGTGAGGAGCAGCACGTAATAATTTGACCAACGGATAGTACAGTGCTAGTACTCCTACTACTACATTGGTAGTACTACTACTAGTACTAGTAGCACCACCATCTGGATTTAGGAGTACTACCACGTCCATCTGGATTTTCATATTTGACTAGCAATATCTAGTAATGCATGTCACCAAAAATGTACTACTCCCTCTGTAAATAAATACATGGTGTTTTATTCCTATCGCCGAGAGAACTTAATGTTTTTTTGCTACTCCTAACTAGAGTACTAATAGGATTACATGCAATGAACTAAACACTGCATGTCATGTTTGGTAGTCTCAAGTCATTGAAAGCATGCACGACCCACATCTCTCATTGGTTGATATGTCACGAAATAAGAAACAAGGAGGGAGTTAATGCACCGTGCCTAAGTATTTTGGGATTATTAGGTTTTTGTAAGGTGACTTACACAACATTTTTGTTTACATGCATTAACATTTAATAGTTAAATCAAAGGCCAAAACTTCTCCCGTTTGGCCCCTACTAGAGGTCCGGTGAGATGACTATACTGCACCGGCACGGAGGGGGACGCAGTTTCATTGACTTACGGCAACTGCCTTTGGGTGAATGACACGTGGCCCTAGGGGGTGGCTGGCCCACCTATCATACAGCCAAAGGCAGGTGCAGTAGAGGGCCGAGGAGTAGTACGAAATCCTACGCACCTACGCACGCTAACCAAGGGCTGAGTGATCACTCGAATCGCAAGATCAGTTGACTAGAAGCTACGCTAGACCCATGGAGGCGATGAGCGCGAGCATCAGCCGGCTGTGCCAGATGGTCCACGACGCCGGCCTATGGCCTGGCATCGAGGAACGTCTCTAGGTAGTATTGCTTGAGGCCGCCAGGGCGAGGGGCCGCTTGGAAGACAACTTTGTCTCCTTGTTCGACGAGGTCCTCGTCGGTTTCCTCGACAAGTTCACCGTCGTCAAGAAGCTTGCGGACGACTTTGACGTAAGCCTCCAGCCGACGCGCCGAGGCTCTGCGATGCCCGCCACCCTCAATGTCCACTATGATAAAAACCTCTTCGACGCACTGGTGGCCCTGCGACTGCCCGCCGTCGCGCCAGAGAATGTCCACCTTGAGGTCGTGCTCGCCGCGCAGTGCCTGTCGCAGCAAGACACCATCGACATAATCACCCACGTCTATGCGCAAATCATCCACAAGGACTACTACATGCAAGAGGAGGACGATAGGACGCTGGCCTTCTTGGAGCGCAGGGCAACCTTGGACGGCACTGTTCAGAAGCACGTTGAGGTCGCCGCCAACGCCGCTGCTCCTCACACGTCGGTTGGTGACCCGGCGCACTAGGGCGTGAGGATGTCGTTGAACGTTGATGGATCTGTATGTATTTTTATCTTTCCGTCAAATCCATGTAGCAGTATATGATACTACAGTAATTATCTTACCTTTCGCATCAACTTCATAATTTCCGTACGTACTCCATGCATGAACGGCGCCAGAACCAAATTTCTCATTACTCTAGGCAAAATCGTTATTTTCTATCTATCGGTCGCGCCATGGAGCAGAACCAAATTTAAAAAGTTACGAGTTCAAAAGGAAAAGCCTACCATGTTCGCGTCGCACCCCCACACGGTTGGTCCGGCACGCCGCTCAAGCGGGAATGCGTGCGGTGTTGCATTTTCACTTACAAGTGGGACCGCAGTTGAGCAAACCGACTATCGGCAAACACCCACCCCGCCCACCGCGCGATGGCTGAGAAAATAGGAGGGAGAAGAGATGGCTGTAGCACGGACTCCAAGAAAATTGGTGTTGGATGGGACTCGTGTGGGTGTCGTGTGCCGTACTGCTAGACGTGAATGCTAGTTATGGCCCATGCCACCCCACTATATCGAGCCTATATCGAGGTACGTAGAACAAATTTCCTGCAGTCCGTGCTCAGCCCTCCTCTATCTCTCTTCTCAGCCAGCCAGTGGATGCACGGAGTCCATCGTCTGTTTGCTCACATGCGGCCCCACATGTCAGTGAAAACGCTAGAGGACCCACTGAACCTGCACATCTTTCACCTCGACGTGCTGGTGATGAAAAACAAATCCAATAAAGATCTTCAGTGGCCGCTTTTGGAGTTACTTAAGAGTAGTAGGATTCTATTTACAGTTTAACCCAAGATGCACATCTCGTGGCTTCAAATACCACTCTATTTTCTTTCATGACACGACCTGGATGCTGGATGTCCCACGTGTTGGCAAAAGGAGGAATAACCTGACCAAATCTCCGGTTCTGCTATCGGATGAGATTAGTGCAGTTGTTGATACTCCTACTAGAATAGAGGCTAGACATGAGACTAGATGCGAGGAAGCAATGTCTACTTCTTTACACTCGAAGAAGAAAGAACACGCAAGATCGAGCCTCCGCAGATCAACAGTGAATGCATCGAGAAGGCACTAATACAACTTACAGGAGTAGTAAAATGTATTCTTGTGGTTCTTGTTTTCTTTGGTCTTGCTTTTCTAGTCAAAATTATCGTTGGAGTTCGTGCAAAATGGAGGTCCGTTTGGGGTCGTGCGTTGGAGTTGGCCTTACAAGTGGGACCGCAGTTAAGGAAACCGACTATCGGCAAACCCCCACCTCGCCCGCCGCGCGATGGCTGAAGTTAGGCTGGTCATAGTGGGAGTAACTTAGCAAGTAACATAGCGCATTTCAAGACAAGTTTGCTTATGTGGCATATAGTTAATGAGGAGAGAAATGTTGGGAGTAACATAATATGTTACTATAACATAACGCAAACCAAAGCAAAATGAGTCTATAATGTAATAAATGCAATCATCTATGATACTACTTGTATGTTACTTTGCACTATGAAGGTAGTAACAAAGACTAGTGTCATATGCATGACACTAGTCTAAGTTACTCCCCACTACAACCAGACTTAGAGAAACGACGAGGTTGAAGAGATTGCTCTAGCACGGAGTCCAAGAAATAATATGGTGTCAGATGGATGTCGTGGTGGTGGCGTGTGCCGTACTCCTGGACGTGAATGCTTGTTTTGGCCCATGCCACCCTACTACTTACTCCTACTAGTATATAGTATACTACTATCGAGGATTCGAGGTGCTAGTTACATACAACGAACACATTAACATAGGGCTACACTAAAAACACCCGCCCGACGCGCGAAGCATGTGAATCTAGTACAAATTTAGAGAAGCGACTCGAAAGCCATTCATAAATTTAGTAAGTTTATCATAGGCATATCATTTTATTACATACAACAGGTCATCAACCCACATCGACAACGAGGATACATTATAAATACTAAAGTTTTCACCACACAACAAATAACAAGCCATGAAATGAACTTCAACTCAACCATTCCGCGGCGTTGGAAACGCTAGCTTTGAACCACAACTGATTCTCTGGGACGGGCCATCTGTTGTCGATCTGGAGACCAACGCAGGACCGATCATCTAGGCTGAAGCGGCCTACTATATCAGTATGAGGGTAGGGAACCACCCAAATGTCCGAGGTATAGACACAGTTGCTTCTCATAAATGTGTCAGCAGCAGTTGGATCTCCTTTCACCATCATCGGATAGTTTTGTCCAAGGAAGAGCGAGTTTTCTCCAAGACTATCAATTCTGTGCCAGGGAGAAGGAGTTGGCGCTAGCACACTAGTATCCATTCCGAATACCATGCAACGGGTGTTGGAATAGGTCCGGAGAGTGCGACCATGGGAGACACCTGCTTCCTTACCAGTAACATCATCAGTGGGTTGTATACACACAAGAAGAGGTGATCCATCGGAATTAGTTGCCAGGCGCCATAGAGTATATCGGCGCTGCTCGTCCTCATGCTCGTGATCATCACCATCGTCATCTCCCTCTTGGTTATAAAAATTTTCAAGTATAGGTGGTGGGATGTTCACAGGACCTTGGAAACACAAGAAGAAGGTTAATTAGTAAAGGGAAACTTGCTAACCCACATGCATGTGGATGAAACAATTATAATTACGATGGAAGACAAACGTACCGAAACTACTAGGATGCCATGCAAAAACAGTGCCACGAGTGGTGGCAGCAAACACAAGGCCCTCGTATTCAATTGCATCACAGTACTCATCCGTGTACAGAAACTGATTTTTGAGCAATATCCATCGAGTCGAACCACGAAGGACGGCAACAAGCTTGTCGAAGATAGCAACAACTTGATAGTTGTTGTAATTCCAAGAGTGGTTGGGAACTCGACAAATTGCTATCTTCCGTAGAAGACAGTCACCATGATCGTATTTGAACGTGCGTACATTACCGGTGTGCTCAACCTCTGGGCAGTGTGCTGAGATTTTTGGAAGTGGAACCCGGTGACGAGTGTACACATTCACAAGTTCCCACTCGCAGTTGGACCCAATGTAAACAACCCAATCTCCATTTGCGCCCGCCCAAGCCTTGCCCTCGAGCGATGGCATCTTAACATCATACGTATCATTATCAAGCGGCATCAACTAGTACAGGGCGAGGCCTCCGTCGTGTAGGCGCCAGTCATCAGGGTCACCGCAAAGAAGATAAGGGAGATCAAACCGCTCCTTGACTCTTGGGTTCTTTATAATGATGTTATTAGTTGAGTCGAGAATGGGCTTGAAAGAACCTGCCATGCTAGCCGAGGTGATGACGTCGCACCAATCAATGAGTTCCTCCACCACATCATCTTTCAGATCGGGGCAAGAATAACGGGGTCGTTTCCGGCCTATTCCCTCCATGGAGAAGACGATCAAACAATGGCAGAAGAAAGGGTGAAGGGCTGAAGGAAAATGGAGCAGGGAGAGGAAGAGCGTGCGACAGCAGTTCCAAATCGAGAGGGAAAGGCGAAGAGTCGGTGGACGGTTGCGAGTTTGCCACGGTTCACGAAGAGGCGCCCTGGCCTACACGTTCGTTCGGAAATACTGGGTTGTGCGGGACACTCTGGCCTGTCTAGACAACCTTTTCTTTTATGTTTACCACAGACCAGCCCAGTAGTTTTTTTCCTTTCTGAAAATGGCTAGCCCAGTTCTTTTGTGATTTGTCAAGTAAGTCGCTTTATCACGCCTGCTGGGCTGCAAATCTTTCAAGACGAGGAGAGCTTCATTCGGCTGGCCGAGAAAATGGCCTATCAGTAATGAGAAATGGGCTGTACATTTTTACAACACATCAAACCGGCAATTATTTTCAAATATCTTTTTTCATTTCGAGATTTTAAATTGCATTGATTTTTATGCATGGACAATTTATTGGATTTTATATTGATATACATTTATTTTTAAAATTAGTCTGAATGTGGCTTGAAATTTCGGGATTAAAAACAGTTCAGACTGCACCGACATATGCAAAATTTCGTATAATTTTTTAACCGTGGCCACAATATGGGCTGTAATGCTAACATAAAGAATATGGGCTCCAAAAAAACCCGTAAGAATTAGCAAATGGGCTGTAAATTAGTTGAAATAATGGCAGATGGGCTGTATGCTGTTTTCCATAGATTTGAGGCTTTCCACAGGTGGCCTGTATACTGTTGGATGTCCATCCAACAGCCGTCGTGCTTCTTCAATCTGTGCTCTTCCTGCTCCAGCCGCTCAAACAAGCGCCGGCGGGACTGCCTGCTCCCTCCTCCCCGCGGCCGGCTGTGCCGCCGCGCAGGCCTCACCGCCCGACTGTACTCCCATTGCTGGCCTAGCCATCCCTCTACTCACCCACACCTGCTGTTATTCTCCAGCAACGGCAGACGAACCAGTAAACCCTCGTACAGTCGTACTCCCCTCCACGTGGGAAACAAAAACAACGGCCGAGTCTTCCCTGCCTCCATGTCGTTCCCTTCCTAGGCCTCGCCATCGTCCACCGCCCTGATGCTCTCGGCGTGGCGTGGTCAGCGTGGTCAACGACCGACATGCATCTGAAGTGGACTGTACGTGGAGAGGCTGACAGCTAGGTCCACGGCCGCACACAAGGAAATGCCTCCTTATTACGTGCAAAATAATGATTTCCTCCACCTGACATCTGGGACCCACCGAAACGGCCTCTGTATTTCGTGAAAAAAACGTTTGCCCCTGACTGCTGGGACCCACCCGACGAGCCACCGTATTTCGTGAAAAAAAACGTTCCCCCTGCTGTCAGATCGGTCCCACCGGAAGTGCCTCCTTATTACGCACAAAAAAATGAATACCCCTGCTAGCTGGGACCCACCTTAGTGGCAGACTGACTTGTGGGCCTACTAAGTTGACGGGGACTGAGGGCTTTGTCGACTTAGTTAATATGCATGATTCTAGCTCCAGTGACCGTACGATGTCCATCCAACGGCCGTAGTGCTTCTTCAACCTCTGGTCTTCTTGCTCCAGCCGCCCAAACCAGCGCCGGTCGTGCCTCGTGCTCCTGCCTCCCGTGGCCGGCTGCGATGCGGCGGAGGCCTCACCGCCCCCTACTACTCCCACAGCTGGCCAGGCCATCCCTCTACTCACCCACACCCCCTGTTATTCTGCGGCGACGGCAGCCTCACACCGCAGCGAACCAGTGAACCCTCGTACTCCTCTACGCGTGGGAATCCACTATCGCGTCTTCCCCGGCTCCGCGTCGTCCCCTTCCTGGCCTCGCCGTCATCCACCGCCCTGGTGCTCTCGGCGCGGGGACCCACCGGACGGGCCACCAGTATTTTGCGAAAAAGTATATTTCCCCCCTGACTGCTAGGACCCACCGGACGGGCCACCATATTTCGCGAAAAAAACGCCCCCCCGCTGTCAGCTCGAACCCACTGGAAGTGCCTCCTTATTACGCACAAAAAATGAATACTCCCCTAGCTAGCTGGGACCCACCTTGCTAGGAGGCTGACTTGTGGGCCTACTAAGTTGACGGGGACGAAGGGCTTTGTCAACTTAGTCAATATGAACGATTCTAGCTCCAGTGACCGTACTATGTCCATCCAACGGCCGTAGTGCTTCTTCAACCTCTGGTCTTCTTCCTCCAGCCGCCCAAAGCAGCGCCGGTCGTGCCGCATGCTCCTGCCTCCCGTGGCCGGCTGTGCTGCCGCAGAGGCCTCACCGCCCCCTACTATTCCCACCGCTGGCCAGGCCCTGCGGTGACGGCAGCCTCACACCGCAGCCGAACCAGTGAACCCTCGTAGTCCTCTCCACGCGGGATTCCACTACCGCGTCGTCCCCTTCTTAGGTCAACGTGGTCAAGGAACGACTTCCATCGGAAGAGTACTGTACGTGGAGAGGCTGACAGCTGGGTCCACGGCCACAGCCCAGTTTTTTTGTGATTTGCCAAGTAAGTCGCTTTGTCAGGCCTGTTGGGCTGCAAATCTTTCAAGACGAGGAGAGCTTTCATTCGGCTGGCCGAGAAAATGGCCCATCAGTAATGAGAAATGGGCTGTACATTTTTAAAACACATCAAACCGGCAATTAGTTTCAAATATCATTTTTTTCCTTTCAAGATTTTAAATTACATTAATTTTTATGCATGGAGAATTTGTTGGATTTTATATTGATATACATTTATTTTTAAAATCAGTTTGAATGTGAGTCAAAATTTCGGGATTAAAAACAGTTCAGACCACACCGAAATATGCAAAATTTCGTATAATTTTTTAACCGTTGCCACAATATGGGCTGTAATGCTAACAAAAAGAATATGGGCTCCAAAAAAACCTTAAGAATTAGCAAATGGGCTGTAAATTATTAGAAATAATGGCAGATGGGCTGTATGCTGTTTTCCACAGATTTGAGGCTTTCCTAAAAAAAGGTTGACACACAAGCACTAACTGTTGGATGTCCATCCAACGGCCATCGTGCTTCTTCAATCTCTGCTCTTCCTGCTCCAGCCGCTCAAACAAGCGCCGGCGGGACTGCCTGCTCCCTCCTCCTCGCGGCCGGCTGTGCTGCCGCGCAGGCCTCACCGCCCGACCGTACTCCCATCGCTGGCCTAGCCATCCCTCTACTCACCCACACCTAATGTTATTCTCCGGCGACGGCAGACGAACCAGTAAACCCTCGTACAGTCGTACTCCCCTCCGCGTGGGAAACAACTACCGAGTCTTCCCTGCCTCCATGTCATCCCCTTCCTAGGCCTTGCCGTCGTCCACCGCCCTGGTGCTCTCGGCGCGGCATGGTCAACGTGGTCAAGGAACGACTTCCATCGGACATGGACTGTACGTGGAGCGGCTGACAGCTAGGTCCATGGCCGCAGCAAGGAAGTGCCTCCTTATTACACAGAAAATAATGATTCCTCCACCTGACGGCTGGGACCCACCGGACGGGCCACTGTATTTCACGAAAAAACGTTTCCCCCTGACTGCTGGGACCCACCAGCTACATCTTCGCACGCAAGGAAGTGCATCCGGGTAAAAAAAAACGATTCGCCCCCTGACTGCTGGGACCCACCAGCTACATCTTCGCAGGCAAGGAAGTGCCTGACAGTCGGGACCCACCTGGTCGAAGCGTATGTAGCATTGTCATTCTGGTCGTGAACGTGTACGTACATGCTGGTCGATGTAGAGGCGTGCACGTGTCATAGTAGAGGCGCACACGTAGCATGTACACGTACGTACAACGGCCAGGGTGCAAGAAAGAAAATATGGCCACGTATGTGTACATATGGGCGGGGTCTCGAATGCCTACTCGTGCATACGTACGGCGAGGGCTCGTGTACATGGTTGGGTCGGAACGGAGAAACAATGTCGTCGTCGTGTTCATGGGGAGACAACGGAATGCGTCGTGTTCATGGGGAGGCAACAGAATGCGTCGTGTTCATGGGGAGGCAACGGAATGCATCGCGTTCATGGGGAGGCAACGGAATGCGTCGTGTTCATCGGGAGGCAACGGAATGCGTGGGAGCCAACCGGCTGGGTCGGAACAGAATGCGTGGTCGTGTTCATCGGGAGGGCTTGGATGGAACAGGCGATGGAAACGAGGCCTGGCGTACCGCACAACGAAGGAAACAGACCTCCTACGTTCGGAACGGGGTCCTATTGATCGGGAGGGGTCTGGCGTACCGCAAAACGGAGGAAACGGACCTCCTACGGTCGAAACGGGGGTCCTGTTGATCGGGAGGGGTGTGGCGTACCGCAAAACGGACGAAACGGACTTGTGTTGGAGCGCTACGGTCGAAACGGGGGTCCTGTTCATCGGGAGGGGTGTGGCTTACCGCAAAACGGGACTCCATGGGATATTGTTCATCTCCACCATCGACCCCCTCCAGCCTCCACGAGCTACTATTCATCCACCGTCTACCTCCTCCAGCCTCCACCTGCGACTGTTCATCCACGGGCTCCTGTTCATCCAGCCTCCACCGCGCGCTACTCCACCGGCTACTGTTCAACCACCCCTCTTCACGGGCTCCTGTTCAACCACCCCTCCACGGGCTACTGTTCATCCTGCCCTCCACCGTCTACTGTTCATCCTGCCCTCCATGGGGTGGTCCTGTTCATCCAGCCCTCCATGGGGTCCTGTTCATCCAGCCCCAACCGGCTCGATCGATCGGGATCCTGTTCATCCAGAGGCAAAACCACGGGGTCCTGCTCATCCACCCCCACCGGGAACTGTTCATCCAAACCCCCCCGCAACGCTCACTGTTCATCCAGAGGCAGCATCGATCGGCTTCATTAGCAGCAGTAGCGAAGGAATCGCTCGATCGGGTTCAGTTAACAGCCATCGATCGATCGCTCGGGTTCAGTAAGGCGTAGCCTGCAGTGCAATCATTTGGGTTTAGTTAGAGCCCAACGCCTTGCTCGGGTTCAGTTAGAGACAACGCCTCGCACACACACGTGTACGTGTACAAGAGAAACGCGCGTCGCTTGGCCCCCGACCTCCCACCGTAACTGGGAACTCCCCGAAATTTTCCTCCCCCTCGCTTCTACCACGGGTTTTTCCATCATGGACGGCCCAAAGAATGTCATGCAGCTGCGTCTCTGGCCCGCCCAGGACGAAAAGCCCATTTTCTATCATGATTTTTTGTCATAGAAGTAGGAGCCCACCACATCTATGATGATACCAGGTTTTGTCACAATTATCATCATAGAAGTGTCATATGTATGACAATTTTTTTTTGTTCGGCCCAGAATGTCACGGATGTGTATTTTTTTTGTAGTGCGAGGATGGCCTTACGAGGCTCTCCTCCAAGCTCACGGAGGCACTCAAGGGTGCTTCCACCAAAGTGGACTCCATTCTGTGGAGGAGTGCCGCTCTCTCTTCTCCGCGGCTGCGACGCACGTCTTTGTCCATCTCTACCTTCAGGACCCCGGCTTCGACTTTAGCATGGTGATCTGTTCAATTGCTCCCGAGTCCCGTGTTGCTGCCGAGGGGGCCGTGAAGGGTCACGTGGACGCACTGCTGAAGAAGTTCCTCTGCGTCGTTGATCCCGAGGCTCCAACAGTGGAGGTTGGTGGTGGCGGCGATGATGGCAGCAATGACGTTGACGATGGGCTTCCGGCGGCCAGGGCGAGCGGCGGCGAGGGCCAAGGTAGTGGCGGCGCTTCTTCCTAGTTTTATTCCTGCAAGATTTACCATGCCTCGTGGAGGCATAAAACTTCTGCTTGAATCTGTGGAACACTTTTGTGCTTGTAATAACTTGCTAGAACTCGATGATTTTCTTTCCGTGCTTGATTTCCTTCCTGTTTGCCTTTGTGTTCTGTGTCGGCAGGGCCCAGCCCCGCGCATACCTCGACCACCGTTGGGGCGTCCGTATTGCCAAGATGAGACCAAGGGGCGAGGGGCTACGTGACTAGTGAGGCCCCTGAGTCGCGATATTCAGGGGTTCCCCTTGACGTACGAACAACCCTCATAAAGGAAATGTGACCAACGTCTAAGCTAATCTGGAGCCCTCCATACCTCTCCTCACCAGCTTTTCCCTGGGAGAGACGCAAGAAGACCAGGTACCAGGGACCTGATAAGGTGGGATGTGCCAGGCCTGGCTTGATCACAACCCCCGTGTCTAGGCCCCTCGCGCGTGCCTCCCATGGGGAAAGCTGCGTGATAGGACCGTACGAAGAGCCGATAGGCTATCCCGAGGTTAGCGCGGCCTCTAGGGCGTCCTCAGTTGTTTATTCACCAGAGCGGAGCATGGGGCTTCCAGTGGTGCGTGGGTGGGAGTTCCCTCGGGGGGGGGGGGCTCCAGGGTGTGTACAACCCCATTCATATGCATGGCTAGCATGGCAGAACTGGAGGAGGTGTATCTGGGCACTTGTGAGCCAACACAGGACTCACGAGGCCCTACCTCAAGGCGGGTTGTGCCTAATTTTTGCGGCACGGGGCGCATTTATGATACCTGTGGGACGATGGGGGGGGGTCCTGCGCCGAATGCCCCTCTGGAGGTTATCGCATGAGAAGGCCGGACACCAATGACCCCAGGAGGTGACTTGACGGAAAAACACCAGGTGCGCAGCTCCTGCTATGGCGAAGTGCCGAATTGCAGTCGTATTAACCAGGCCGCGTGCCCTTACTCGCTCGCACACGATTAGCTCATGCGAGAACAAGCACCAAGGAGCATGGGAGGTGACGCGCATGGGAGCTGGCCTGCGGGACAGAGCTCAGTCTCTTGGATTTGGCAACACTGCAGGGACAGACCCGAGCTTAGATGTTGTGCCAGTCCTTAATCATGAGGCGGTCGTGGGGGGGATTATTGTTGGGTTTCGTAGTAATTTCAAAAAATTTCCTACGCACACGCAAGATCATGGTGATGCATAGCAACGAGAGGGGAGAGTGTTGTCTACGTACCCACGCAGACCGACTGCGGAAGCGTTGACACAACGTAGAGGAAGTAGTCGTACGTCTTCACGATCCAACCGATCAAGCACCGAAACTACGGCACCCCCGAGTTCGAGCACATGTTCAGCACGATGACGATCCCCGGACTCCGATCCAGCAAAGTGTTGGGGAAGAGTTCCGTCAGCACGACGGCGTGGTGACGATCTTGATGCACTACAGCAGCAGGGCTTCGCCTAAACTCCGCTACAGTATTATTGAGGAATATGGTGGCTGGGGCACCGCACACGGCTAAGGAATAGATCACGTGGATCAACTTGTGTGTTTCTGTTGTGCCTCTGCCTCAGTATATAAAGGAGCCAAGGGGGAGGGGGCCGCCGGCAAGGAGGAGGGCGCAGGAGGAGTCCTACTCCTCCCGGGAGTAGGACTCCCCCCCAATCCTAGTTGGACTAGGATTCCCCGAGGGGGAAAGAGAGAGAGGGGGGCCGGCCACCTCTCCTAGTCCTAATAGGACTAGGGGAGGGGGGAGGCGCGCGGCCACCTTGGGCTGCCCCTTTCTCCTTTCCACTAAAGCCCATTAAGGCCCATATGGCTCCCGAGGGATTCCGGTAACCTCCCGGTACTCCGGTAAAATCCCGATTTCACCCGGAACACTTCCGATGTCCAAATATAGGCTTCCAATATATCAATCTTTATGTCTCGACCATTTCGAGACTCCTTGTCATGTCCTTGATCACATCCGGGACTCCGAACAACCTTCGGTACATCAAAATGCATAAACTCATAATACAACTGTCATCGTAACCTTAAGCGTGCGGACCCTACGGGTTCGAGAACAATGTAGACATGACCGAGACACGTCTCCGGTCAATAACCAATAGCGGGACCTGGATTCCCATATTGGCTCCTACATATTCTACGAAGATCTTTATCGGTCAGACCGCATAACAACATACGTTGTTCCCTTTGTCATCGGTATGTTACTTGCCCGAGATTCGATCGTCGGTATCCAATACCTAGTTCAATCTCGTTACCGGCAAGTCTCGTTACTCGTTCTGTAATACATCATCCCGCAACTAACTCATTAGTTGCCATGCTTGCAAGGCTTATGTGATGTGCATTACCGAGAGGGCCCAGAGATACCTCTCCGACAATCGGAGTGACAAAACCTAATCTCGAAATACGCCAACCCAACATGTACCTTTGGAGACACCTGTAGCACTCCTTTATAATCACCCAGTTACGTTGTGACGTTTGGTAGTACCCAAGGTGTTCCTCCGGTAAACGAGAGTTGCATAATCTCATAGTTACAGGAACATGTATAAGTCATGAAGAAAGCAATAGCAACATACTAAACGATCGGGTGCTAAGCTAATGGAATGGGTCATGTCAATCAGATCATTCTCTTAATGATGTGATCCCGTTAATCAAATAACAACTCTTTGTTCATGGTTAGGAAACAGAACCATCTTTGATTAACGAGCTAGTCAAGTAGAGGCATACTAGTGACACTTTGTTTGTCTATGTATTCACACATGTATTATGTTTCCGGTTAATACAATTCTAGCATGAATAATAAACATTTATCATGATTATAAGGAAATAAATAATAACTTTATTATTGCCTCTAGGGCATATTTCCTTCAATTGCGAGGGTGCAGCGACATCTTGGTGACGAAGCACCGAACATGCAAGTTGAAATACTTGGGAAATTCATAAAGGCAAGGCTAGTTCCGATACATGCGCAAAATGATACAGCTACGGGGGCAGACCCTAGCAGCCTGAGGATAATGCAGCCCGTGGGGCGCCCTCAGTTGAACAAACCAAAAAGTCACCTAGCACCATCGTTGTAGGACCATTGGGGTAACTAAAGATGCACGCTGCGGAAGCTGCTCCTCACGAGCTAGGCGACTCCTGAGGCCTGTGGGGCTCGCGAGGTCCATCGGGATCACGAGGGGCCGGGACCTCCTTAGACAAGATTGCCTAGCTCCTGGCCTTGTGAGTTGCCATAGCACGTTGCGTGAAGCGCTGGTATTAGGTGGCCGCGTTCAGCAGGAAAAACGGCATGCAAACGTAGCTGCGGAGGTAGCCCACACTCTGTCCAACGCGTGATGGCCAGAAGAGTCCATGCGAAGCGGCCCTGTTGAGGCCCAGGATGGTGACGCGGACGCGCAGCCTGCTACCTGCATCGGGGGCCGCGGCTGCACTGGGAGGCCGTGTGGGGTGACGCTCGCCGCGCATGGTCCTTGCCTCCTGAAGCTCCTCGATCGCTTTGACGATGAACTCTCGCGCACCTGGCGCCTCGAGCCGTGTGCCTCGCTCGCGGGGGTGCGTATCAAAACACGCCTCCAAGTGGTGTCCGAGCACCTCCCTTGTCGCACAGGTTAGGTCGGCGGCTCTATAGACGGGATCCCCCAAGCCCGTCCTAATGGAAGTGCTGAGCGCGCCTTCCGATGAGGGAGGAAGCGGCGCCCTAGCAGTGGGCGCGGGGCCTGAGGCGCCGTCAGCAAGCACCCCAGCCTCTCGATGACCCTTGAGGAGGAGCTGCTTTTTCTTCTTGGGGGTGGTCCCTGGAGGCCGGACAGCACCCTCATCGTCCGGGTTATCAGCCGCCGCGGCTTGGTAGGCGTGCTTGAGGGAGCACACCGCATCCTTCTCATTGCAGGCGACCTTGATGATGCCGCCGCTCCCTGGCATCTTGAGGACATTGTAGCCGTGGTGGGTTGCCGCCATGAACTTGGCAAGGGCCGGATACCCAAGGATGGCGTTGTATAGGAGGCTGTGAGCGACGTCGAAGTCGATGAGCTCGGTGTGGTAGTTTTTGCAGTTGTAGAAAGTGACAGGGAGGCGTATCTGCCCCAGGGGGATGGTGGAGCCGTCGGTCATCCCTGAGAAAGGCTTGGTTGGCAGAAGCTGGTCATAAGGCACTTGGAGCGTCTTGAATGTCTCAACAGAGAGGACATTCAGCCCCTCACCGCCGTCGATGAGGGTCTTGGTGACGAGGACATTGTTGATGGTGGGTGTGCAGAGCATGGGGAGTGCGCCCCCGGTAACCGAGCACTTGAGGTGGTCATTGGAATTGAAGATGCTAGCATACTGCGACCATTTGAGGGGACGCGTGGCCTCGAGCCTCAGGAGGGCCGTGTTAACCTCACAAGCAAACTGCTTGAAGATGCGCTGTGAGGCTGGAGCTTGCACACCACCCGGGATTTAGGCGATAACACGAGGTTCTTGGAAGCCCCCAGCCCCGTTATCCTGCCGGTTGTCACCGTTTCTCCTTGGCAGTGGCGGCAGTGGAGGGAGGCCGACGTTACCCTGAGGATGGGCCTCACGAGGCTGATCACGCCAGGGTGCGTCATGAGGCTCATCGTGCCAACGGTCCTCGCGAGGCTGGTCGCGCCAGTCCTGCCGAGGGTCGCGGTTGTCCCAGCGGCCTCTACCACGGCCTCCTCCATGGCCATAGCCACAGTCACCACGCTCGTGGTGGCGACCAAGGTGCCCATCGCAATGGGCCCTGAGCTCCTGGCAGTCATTGTTGTTGTATCTGTGCACTTTGTGGAAGATGCAGAACGGGCGGTTGCCCCTGGTAGGTTCATCATGGTCACGGCCTCGCTTCATCTCAGGTTCAGCTGCAAGCACGACAGGACCCTTGCGCTTCACCTTATTATCCTCCTGGTCGGCCTCAGGAAGCTCCTGGAGGGAGAGGCAGCCTTCTCAGCTCTTGCACACTTGTTCGCCAAGTTGAACATCTCCAGGGCAGAGCACAGGTCCTCATGGATGGTGAGCTCCTCCTTCATCTTGACATCTCAGATGCTATCAGTGAATGCTAAGATGATGGCCTCGTCTGAGGCCTTCGGGATCTTGAGGTGGATGTTAGTGAAGCGCTATATGTATTTGTGCAAGGTCTCGCCTGGTTGCTGCTTCACGCGCCGCAGGTCGCCCATCGCAGGAGCGCGATCACGGGTGCCTTGGAAGTTGGTGATGAAACGCTCACAAAGCTCGTCCCACGAGGAGATCGACCCATCCGGGAGGTGCAGGAGCCAGGAGCGTGTGCCGTCCTTGAGGGACATGGGGAACCAGTTCGCCATTACCTTCTCATATCCGTTCGCCGCCTCGATGCTCAACAAGTAGAGCTGGAGGAACTCCGCGGGGTCAGGAGTGCTGTCATAGCTGATACGTCCGTCGTATCTACTTTTCCAAACACTTTTGCCCTTGTTTTGGACTCTAACTTGCATGATTTGAATGGAACTAACCCAGACTGACACTGTTTTCAGCAGAATTACCATGGTGTTATTTATGTGCAGAAACAAAAGTTCTCGGAATGACCTGAAACTCCACGGAGATTATTTTTGGAAATAATAAAAAATACTGGCAAAGAATCAATGCCAGGGGGACCACACCCTAGCCACGAGGGTGGGTGTCGGTGTCAGAACCGGTGGATCTCGGGTAGGGGGTCCCGAACTGTGCGTCTAAGGCGGATGGTAACAGGAGGCAGGGGACATGACGTTTTAGCCAGGTTCGGGCCCTCTTGATGGAGGTAAAACCCTACGTCCTGCTTGATTTATTCTTGATGATATGAGTATTACAAGAGTTGATCTACCACGAGATCGGAGAGGCTAAACCCTAGAAGCTAGCCTATGGTATGATTGTATGTTGTCCTACGGACTAAAACCCTTCGGTTTATATAGACACCAGAGGGGGCTAGGGTTACACAAGGTCGGTTACAAAGGAGGAGATATACATATCCGTATTGCCTAGCTTGCCTTCCACGCCAAGTAGAGTCCCATCCGGACACGAGACGAAGTGTTCAATCTTGTATCTTCATAGTCCAACAGTCCGGCCAAAGGATATAGTCCGGCTGTCCGGAGACCCCCTAATCCAGGACTCCCTCAGTAGCCCCTGAACCAAGCTTCAATGATGATGAGTCCGACGCAGTGTTGTCTTCGGCATTGCAAGGCGGGTTCCTCCTCCGAATACACCATGGAAGAATTTGAATACAAGGATAGTGTCCGACCCTTCAAAATAAGTTCCACATACCACCGTAGAGAGAATAATATTTCTATAAATCTGATCTGCTGACACGTTTTGGCAACATGACATTATGCCATGGCCCGGTGATTATTCGAACCGTTTCCTTTAACTGGCCCCGCACATAACGCGAGGCAGTTTCTTGACACGTCTTGTCAAAGCAGAGATCGTGTCCCCCTTATTATGGGATTCTCATCAATACGGGCGTGGGTAACCCAACCGCGCCATTGATTACAGCGCTTGGGGGATAAGCGAGTTTTACCAGGCTAGTGGGGGCGCATAGTTTCGGCCGCCCTTATAAAGGGACAAGGTTTAACCTTTTTCTACCCACGCCTTCTTCCTCCTTGCTCATCCATTCTTGCGCACTCGAGCTCCAACGCCCAAGTCCACATCCTTCCCCTCAACCTTCTCCAATCATGTCCGGAGCGGGAGGCAAATGGATGGCTTCCTCCGTTATGGAGGGACACATCAAGAAGCTGCGCGGAGCCAGATACTTAGCCGCGAATATCGCGCATCGGCTGCCCGCTGCGAGGTAGATCGTTCCTACCCCTGAACCTCACGAGAGGGTAGTTTTCCTCCACCACTTCCTCCGCGGACTCGGGTTTCCCCTCCATCCATTCGTCCGTGGTCTCATGTTCTACTACGGGCTGGACTTCCATGATCTGGCCCCAAACTTCATCCTCAACATTTCAGCGTTCATCGTCGTGTGTGAGGCTTTCCTCCGCATCCGGCCCCACTTCGTCCTGTGGTTAAAGACCTTCAATATCAAGCCGAAGGTGGTGGGAGGCCAACAAGCAGAATGCGGCGGAGCCATGGTGGGCAAGATGCCCAATGTTATATGGCTTGAAGGCTCCTTCATGGAGACCATAAAGGGGTGGCAATCGGCGTGGTTCTACATCACCGAGCCGCGCGACACCAACTGGGTGGCTGACCCCGAATTTCGATCCGGAATCCCCATGCGGCTCACCTCCTGTAAAGAGAAGGGCCTATCCTGGGGTTCATCGGTGGAGCTGAACGGACTGCAGAAATGTATCCGGAATATGGCAGGCAAGAAGCTCAAGCTTGTGAACATAGTCCAGGTCATGCTCATCCGCCGGATCCTCCCGTGTCAACAACGGGATTTCAACTTGTGGGAGTTCGACCTGGCCCAGCACCAGACTCTAAGCGAGCTCTTCGACACAATGCACAAGGACGTCTGGAGGGTGCTGTTCAAGGGCACCGAGGTCCCTCCCTCTCTCACCGAGGACCGCGGGCTAAGCGCGAAGCGCCTAGCACATTCGGTGAGTTCTATACATCTGGTAGGATATTTATTCCCCTAGCTTAACCATGTGCGGGGTCTGAGCTCCATGCCTTTGACCGGACTGGGTGGAGACTTCAGGGCAGATTAACTGTCCGACCCCTCTGCCCGAAGACACTGCGGACGCTCTCCTGACGGAGATGCTGACTCCGGCTCCTTACAAGGTGCCGGAGAAGACCAAGAAGGCCAAGGGAACCCGAAAGAGTTCCTGACGCCAGGTGTTATCGGACTCATCGTCCGATAACTCCGCGACGCACTCCTCCCCCGAAGACGAGGAGGAAGATGAAGATGCTCCCTCTCCAGTCGGGGGAGACAAGAAAAGGAAGGCCGCCCCAACCGGGGGCCCGAAGGGTCCACGAAGGGAAGGACTCTCCTTCCATACTACTGCACCACTACCGCCGAAGGCGAAGATGAGTGGCTGCTCAGGGCCAAGCCCCTGATGAAGTCATAATTATTCAGATGCCAGAGTAACTCATAGCATACCTTTGTCGCACTACTTCTCCTAACGATGAATTATGATTATGCAGACTGCCACGAGCCCGTATTGACGTATCTTCGTCGGACGGCTCCCTGGGCTCATCGGATATGGATAGCGACCCACTTCCGACTGCCACCTCCCCTTGACCTATGGACAACGCTGAGGTATTGTCTCAAGAGGCACCGGGTCGAGGGGAGACAGTCCCGGAGGCACCTCAAGGCGACCTTCCGGATTCCGGGAGTAGAGAGAGCAAGGCTCCCGAGGGCTCCGAGTACGGCCCTCAGCCGAACACCGCGCCGGAACCTCCAGTGGTTCCGGACTCAGGCACGCGGCCTCCTTCCAAAAGGGGCAAGACGCCTGTGCCGGTGACCTCTGTCCATCCAGAGGCACCGGACAGTCTGCTGGGAGCGCTTCGCAGCGCTTCCATCGATGAAGAGCACCACACTATTATGAGTGCGGTGATCCAGAAGGTTCAGTCCGCCAAGAGCGGACTGACTGAAGCCTGTGCCAGCCTTCTAACAGGCTTTGAGGTAAGTATTTGAAATATAGGAAAAATATTACCGCATAGACAGTAGCCCCTGATGCTGTGTTCGGTGTTCACAAAGAAAAGCCGAACAGAGGATCAAACAATATCACATGAGTCTAATATAAGGATGTCTATATGCATATGCAGGCTTCGCTGCTGGCCTCTGCCGCACTGACTACGGAGGTCGCTGCACTGAAGCAGGACCTCGAAGGGTCCAAAGAAGAGCTCGGCCTTGCCAAGAGGCAGCTCGAGGAGAACAAAGGTAAGTAATACCTAGTCTATGGATATATAAAAAAGAATGCGATTGCGAAATGACAGGATCATCGTAAATTTGCCAGGGGCCACGACCGAGGTGGCGACCCTGAAGCAAGCGCTATCCGAGGCCGAAAACAAAGCGGCCAAGGAGCGCACCGAGCGGGAAAGGCAGGAGGCACGGGTGGGCAAGGTGCAACAAGAGCTCCACGCTCTCGTGACGAAGCATGAGGCGTTGGAGATTGACTTGAAGACGCGATAGTCCGAGCTTGCCGCGGCCCTCGAGAGCGCAAAGAATGCCAAGGCCAAAGCCCAAAAGGCCCTCCAGGAGATTGATGCGATGAAGAAGATAGCGGCGGGTAAGGCATTCTATATGAAAAGCAAGCATGTGAAAGTAAATTACTTGTTACTTACCCGAATCCGGAGCTCTCCAGGAGCATTCACAGATTTGCCCCGCAGCGTGTCAGATGCTGCATAGTTTTACCAGGCCAAGGAGGGAAGCTCAACGGAGAAGCTGTTCTGATCTCAGTATACTGGGACCAAACACCCGATTCCTCTGAGCGACCAGCTGAAGCAACTGGTCGAGCTGCACAAGGCGGCCGAACAGGCCATGAAGGGCTTTATAGTCCGGATGTGGCCTGGCGACGCCCTTCCCAACAACTACTTCAGCCTGGTGAGGCGGCTTGTGGATGCCTGCCCATGGCTGGAAGTCATCAAGCGGTCCATCTGCATCGAAGGTGCATGCCGGGCTTTCGCCTGTGTGAAGGTGCAATGGGCCAAGATGGACGCAGTGAAGCTGGTGAAGGAAGGGCCACCGCAGGGCAAGGAGCATCGCCACCCCGAGATGTACTATGAGGGTGTCGTGAAGGGTGCCCGTCTCGTAGCGGATGAGTGTATGAAAGATGTAATATTTGAGTAAACTTGCTCGTGTGATCCTGTATTATGAAAACTTGTTCATATGCGCTATGCAACGCTTGTCTGAATTTAAAATATTACCTTCTGTTCGGCTGTTTATCAAATCTGAGAGATGGCTATTCATCAGCTTCTGCCCCCACGCCACGTGTTCTGGGGTGTTCGGGATAAACCTGAGCACTCTTGTTCCCATTGTTAGGTCCTTCGAGGGAGGTGCTCAGCACAATGAACAAGGCAATCAGACCATAATGCGTTATTGTAAGTGCATCTAGTGCCACCCTTAGTTGGTTTTCGAGTATTGACGACAAACCTAGTTGAGGGACTAATGTGTTTGTGAGAATTGCAGGATAACACAGGTAGAAGTCCCTCATTGATTCGGTTTTCCTACTAGAGATGACCCCTAAAAATGTATGAAGACATTGAAGTCAAAGGTGGTATGTGAAGACATTCACATTGAAGACTATGACAAGAGAAGACATCGCATGAAGACTATGGAGCGCGAAGACTTAGATCTTTCGTAGTTCTTTTTTCTTCTTTGTTGAGTCATAGGAACCACCATACTGTTAAGTGGGGTCCAAGAAAACCAGTCACAATGACTGAAGTGATGCTTAACCAAAATCCTATGTCTTCGAGTGAAGACTATGAGAGAGAATCTTGTTCAGAGTTGGACAAGTCAGCTTTGCTTGTAGCCCAAGTAAAGTTGTCGTGTGTTTTTGGAATCTGACCATTGGAACACGTGTCAGTTTCTTAGTGACCCAGGGTCATTTTGGACAAATCAGGTTGGGTTGCCTAGTGGCTATAAATAGCCCACCCCTACAACCATAAACGGTTGGCTGCTCAGAGTTAAAGTACGGCTTTTGTCGTTTGAGAGCAACCCACCTCGAAGCCTTTGAGAGAGAATTCCTTGAGAGGATAAAGCCCTAACCACCCAGAGCCAAAGAGTGTTAGGCATCACTTAAGTCTTCTTGTCTGTGTGATCTTAAGACCTATTACACTTGAGGACTGTGAATCCTCCAGCCGGTTAGGCGTCGCGTTCTGAGCATCCAAGAGTCATTGTGGATCGCCGGTGAACGAAGTTTGTGAAGGTTTGGAAGTCTACCTTGAAGACTTACCAGAGTGATTGGGCGAGGACTGGGTGTCCTTAGCTCAAGGGGAATAAGGTGAAGACGATGTCTTCTGAGTTGAATCTCAGCCTCCCTAACCAGACGTACAGTTGTCACAGCAACTGGAACTGGTCCAACAAATCATTGTCTTCAACGAGTCACTGGTTTAATCCGTCCCTTCCCTTTACTTACTGTTGGTCCGTGTGAAGTCATTGTATGATTGCATCACCATTTGGCTTCACTGAGTGATTACTTGTTCTGATTGGCTTTACAATATCTTCCTACCTGATCCTTACTACCTAGCTGCTATTAGTCATTGCGCTTTCACTTCATTGAATACTTGACTATGGTTTGCCTAGTGTAGTCTACCTTCCGCTGCATGGTAATAGGTTTATTTCTATCGTTTGTTTTCGAAACTTCCATGTTTTGAAGACTTTCATAAAGATCGCCTATTCACCCCCCTCTAGTCGATCACTAGCACTTTAAATTGGTATCAGAGCAAGGTACTCCCTTATTCTATGTGATTCGGTTTAACCACCTGGAGTTTTAGCTATGTCGACTGCAGGGATAATCAAAGTCTCCGCTGCGTGCCCCGTCTTCGATGGAACTGAATATCCCTACTGGAAGAATAAGATGCGCATGCATCTTGAAGCCATTGATGTCGACCTATGGTATGTCGTCAAGAACGGCGTTCCCAAGGCTGGAGAAGGTGTCACTGCTGCTGATGTCAAGAAGTTCATTCAACTGGACTCTACTGCCAAGAATATCATCTGTGGTCATCTGACCAAAGGATAGTATGGCCGCATGAGTGCTTTGGAAACATCTAAGCTAGTCTGGGACTGGCTCTCCAAGGTCAACGAAGGCGTCTCAACCCAGAGAGATTAGAGAATCAGTGTCCTTCGCAACCTCTTCAACCACTTCAAGAGAAATGACAATGAGAATGTCCAGCTCACGTTTGATCGACTCACTGACATCACAAATGAGCTTCAAGCCCTCGGCGCTACTGAGATCACCAAGCATGAAGTCGTCAAGACACTCCTGAGATCACTTGACAGTTCGTTTGACACCCTAGCCCTGATGATTCAAGAACGTCCTGATTTCAAGACACTCGATCCGTCTGACATACTTGAAAGACTCAACACACACGAGTTTCAGCTTTCTGAGAAAAGAGACATCTATGGTCCCAACTATGGGCGAACTCGTGCCTTGAAGGCAAAGGCTATCTCCTCATCTGAAGAAGAGTCTGACAGCAGTTCTGATGATCCTGAAGACATTGGAAGGGAGCTTGCTATGCTGGTGAAGAAGTTCCAAAAATTCACCAAGAAGAAAGGCTTCAGAAAGTCTTCACGATCAAGCTCAAGGAATGATGAAGCTTCTGCTCATGACTACAAGAAGAGAACATGTCACAAGTGCAAGAAACCTGGTCACTACATCTCTGAGTGTCCACAGTGGGACAATGAGAACAAGAAGAAGAAGAAGAAGAGCAAGGAGTATGACTCTGACGACAAGAAGAAGAAGAAATACTCAAAATCTTCTTCCAAGTCTTCCTCCAAGTCTTCATCACACAAGAAAAGCTCATCTGGCAAGGCACGTGCGTTTGTTGGCAACGAAATGGACTCTGAGGATGAGTCCGCTTCTGAGGAGGCGGAGGTGGAGTCTGAGGAGTCCGATTCTGGCATTGCAAGTCTGGCTATAGCATACGTTGCCAAGTCCATCTTCAACACTGAAGATAATGACTTCATCACCGATACCGATGCAAATGACAAGGACTACTCCGCTCCTTCCTACTGCTTCATGGCACGTGGTGCCAAGGTAAACACACGCACTACTCACTATCAAACATCTAGTGACGATGACTCTGATTGTGGTTCCAAACCCAGCTACAAAACACTTGCTAAAATTGCAACTGAACAACAGAAAACCATGGAACACATTAAAAAACTATTAGACAAAAGCGATGATCTGTTAGACGCTGAAATGACTCGATCTCAGTCCTTAATTGAAGACATAAAAAATCTTCACGTTAAGTATGAGGAACTTGAAAGCCGTCATGAAACGCTCTCAACAGCTCATGAAAGGCTTTCCTATGATTATCTTCAAAGGAAGCAAGTTCTTGAGAAATTGAGAGCGGCTCATGAAGATCTTCAAAAGGAAAACGAGTCACTTCGCACCGAACAGATATGTTCAGCTCAGGAAGGATTTGAACCACCATGTCTTAAATGCATTGAGCGTGATAACGCTACTTCTGTTGCTGAATGCTCTACTGCTGCTACTGTTGCAATATCTTCAACTGTTGATGTGGAAACTAACCCCTCTGCTGAGGACACCACTTCTATTGCTGATGAGAATGCTAGGTTGAAGACACTGCTTGAAACAGGGATGTACAAAAGTCTCAAAGGGCATCAGACACTTTGTGATGTCCTCAAAAGGTAGATCCTGAACCGAAACCCTAGGAAAGAGGGTGTTGGGTTCGTAAGGAAAATGAATGCTGATGGATCTTACTGGAAACCTGAGCAGTACCCCAAAACCACATGGGTTGCTGCAAAGGAACCTTCAGCAGATCCATCCACTCTATCTGGCTTCACTTGTGCTAACCCCATTGTTATTGATGAATCCTTTGATGCAAACTATAAACTGTTTAAGAATCAGAATGGTGAAGTGTTTGCCAGGTACATTGGTACTAACTGCAGGAATGGACCACCTATGAAGAAGATCTAGGTGCCGAAAAGGTGTTTGGACAATCTTCCTGTGAATGTCATCATGACACCACAGGTGAAGAAGACAAACCCCAGACCACAGGCTTCATACGGTCCAAAGGCTTCATACAGACAGAGGACTCACCGGAGTCAAACTAACGCAAATGTTTTGCAGGGAAGCCATACTCAGGCCTATGAATATGAGCGCGGTCCTTTAAACCGCCATGTTCATAAGACCAAGAACTATTCTGCTTATTCTTATGAGTACTACTGTCCACCTGCAAGACTTTTTGCTAGGGCTCCAAAGCCAAAGTTCTCAGATGATGCACTTAGACTCATTGCTTCGAAGCCACCCCTGAAGATGTGGGTGGCTAAGAAAGCTTAACTCTCTTTTGCAGGGAAAGGTCTCCAGCCGAAAACCAAAATCGTCTAACACTATTGCCGGGGACCTTCAACATCTTGTAGGGCGCAAGATCAAATGCCCAAATGGTCTTACCATGTACTTTGTTTCTAAATCACTTGCAACCTGCCCTATCAGTCCTAATCTTGACCTAAGCTCTAATAATCCGCTGGTTCGTCAAATGTTTTTGCTTCACAATTCTCTTCGTGAAGCCTATCCCCCTAACTGCACTGTAGGGTATGACACCAGCTGCTTCAGAATGGATTATTGATAGTGGGTGTACACATCACATGACTGGCAAGCGAAGCCTTCTCATGGACTCAACTTTACGTCCATCAGACAAAAGTCACATCACATTTGTTGACACTGGTAAAAGCAATGTATTGGGTCTAGGTAGAGTTGCAATCTCAAAGGATCAACACATGGATAAAGTCATGCTTGTTGAATCCCTTGGTTTCAACTTAATGTCTGTCTCAATGCTTTGCGATTTAAACATGATTGTGATGTTTGGAAAATATCATTGCCTTGTACTAATGGAATCTGACAAGTCTCTAGTGTCTGAAGGGTATCGAAAAGATGATTTGTATGTGGTAGATTTCTCAGCATGACCACAACTTGCAGTATGTCTTCTAGCAAAAGCTTCTGAATGCTGGCTTTGGCATCGAAGGCTAGGGCATGCTGGCATGAGGAACCTCCACACCCTTGCAAGGAAGAAGCATGTCATAGGCATCGAGGGCGTCAAGTTCAAGAAGGATCACTTATGCGGTGCCTGTGAAGCAGGAAAGATGACGAGGGCCAAGCATCCCTCGAAGAAAATCATGACAATGACTCAACCCTTCGAACTGCTACACATGGATATTTTTGGTCCCACTCATTACTCAACTCTTAGTACTACTGCTTGTCTCTATGGCTTTGTCATTGTTGATGATTATTCAAGATATACTTGGGTGCATATAATCCTTTACAAGACTGAAGTGCAGGATGTCTTCAGACGCTTCACCAATCGAGCAATGAACAACTATGGCGCCAAGATAAAGCACATCAGAAGTGACAATGGCACTGAATTCAAGAACACTGGCCTTGATACATATCTTGATACTTTGGGCATCACACATGAATTCTCAGCTCCATACACGCCACAGCAGAATGGCGTCGTCGAACGCAAGAACAGAACACTTATTGAGATGGCTCGGACGATGCTTGATGAATACAAGACTCCAAGAAAATTCTGGCCTGAAGCCATCGACACTGCATGCCACATCATCAACCGTGTTTATCTTCACAAGCTTCTGAACAAGACATCCTATGAACTCCTTACTGGCAAGAAGCCAAATGTCAGTTACTTCAGAGTATTTGGCGCCAAGTGCTGGATCAAGGATCCACATCACACTTCAAAATTTGCACCAAAAGCACATGAGGGTTTTATGCTTGGATATGGAAAGGATTCTCACTCCTACAGAGTCTTCAATCTCTTTGATTACAAAGTGGTTGAAACAGTGGATGTGCGGTTCGATGAAACTAACGGCTCACAAAGAGAGTAGTGCCAAATGTGCTAAATGAAGTTCCATCCAGTGAATCAATCAAACTTATGGGAACTGGAGAAATCATACCTTCTGAAGCTCAACCTAAAGAAGAACTTATCATCTCCGCACCTGATCAACCTGAAGACAATGCTCAGCCTGAAGACAATCCCTCTAACAATGATAATGATCAGCAAGAGCAAAATCTTCGTCCTGTACATCCTCGTGTTGCAAATGAAGTGCATATTGAGAGAAAAATTGATAGCATCAATGCACCAGGTGCACTCACTCGTTCAAGGGCAACACAGCTAGCAAATTTCTGTGGGCACTTCGCATTCGTCTCAATAACAGAACCCAAGAAAGTTGAAGAAGCCTTCATGGAACCTGAATGGATTCAAGCTATGCAAGAAGAGCTTCAACAGTTTGAGCTGAATAATTTATGGGAACTGGTTAAGCGTCCTGATCCTCGGAATCACAATATAATAGGCACCAAATGGATATATCGCAACAAGCAAGATGAGCATGGTCAAGTTGTCAGAAACAAAGCTCATCTCGTTGCTCAAGGATACACTCAAGTTGAAGGGATTGACTTTGATGAAACATTTGCTCCTGTGGCTAGACTTGAAGCCATACGCATACTGCTGGCCTATGCAAATCATCATAACACACTTCTGTATCAAATGGATGTGAAGAGCGCTTTTCTCAATGGCAAGATTGAAGAAGAAGTGTACGTCGCACGACCACCTGGCTTTGAAGATCCAAAACATCCTGACATGGTATACAAGCTCAACAAGGCATTGTATGGCCTCAAACAAGCCCCTCGGGCTTGGTATGACACACTCAAAGACTTCCTGGAGAGCAAAGGCTTCAAATCTGGTTCCCTCGACCCCACTCTCTTCACGAAGACATATGATGGTGAACTGTTTGTGTGCCAAATATATGTGGATGACATTATCTTCGGCTGCACCAATCAGAAATACAGTGAAGAGTTTGGATATATGATGCAAGAGCAATATCAGATGTCCATGATGGGTGAGCTGAAGTTCTTCCTTGGTCTTCAAATACGTTAGCAACGCAACGGCATCTTTATATCTCAAGAGAAGTATCTCAAAGATTGCCTGAAGAAGTTTGGTATGCAAGACTGCAAAGGCTTCACGACGCCAATGCCCGCCAAACATCATCTGGGTCCCGATGACAATGGTAAAGAGTTTGATCAAAAGGTATACCGCTCCATGATTGGTTCTTTACTTTATCTATGTGCATCTAGGCCAGATATTATGCTTAGTGTTTGCATGTGTGCTCGATTCCAAGCGGCACCAAAGGAATCGCATCACTTAGCTGTGAAGCGAATTCTTCGATATTTGGCTTACACCCCAACTCTAGGATTATGGTATCCAAAGGGCTCAGAGTTTGATCTGGTTGGATTCTCGGATGCTGATTATGCTGGTGACAAGGTGGATCGCAAGTGTACATCAGGCACATGTCATTTTCTAGGACGATCACTTGTATGTTGGTCTTCAAAGAAGCAGAACTGTGTATCTCTCTCCACTGCTGAATCTGAATACATTGCTGCTGGATCTTGCTGCGCTCAGCTTCTGTGGATGAAGCAAACCCTCAAAGACTATGGCATTCATCTGAAGCAAGTGCCACTCTACTGCGACAACGAAAGCGCCATCAAGATTGCCAACAACCCAGTTCAGCAATCGAAGACAAAGCATATTGAAATTCGTCATCACTTTCTCAGAGATCATGTTGTGAAGGAAGATATTGATATCGTACACGTCAACACTGAAGAGCAATTGGCAGATATCTTCACCAAGCCCTTGGATGAGAAGAGATTTTGCAAGTTACGGTGTGAGCTAAATATCTTGGAATCCTCAAATGTCCTGTGATCAGGCACACATCCTAACACTTATGCATATTGATGACTTAGATGTGCAACACACGAAGTAAAGTATATCTTCAATCAATGAAGACATACATTCTAAGTGTGAATACATTAATGTGGAATTTGACTTCGGAGCGCCATGATAATTGTGCGCCGTGTCTGGGTCTAATACTTCCTATACGGTGGGTAACGCCACCATATAATTCTTCTGTTTGAAGTGTTTTACCCATGGCGTTACATTTGCTATGTCTTGACATTTTGTTTGTCTTCATTCTCAACTTGTCCTCATGATTATCTTCACTATGTTGATTTGATTGTCTTTTTCACACATATATATATATATACGTAGTGTTTTGTCCTCTACATCATTCACGTATAGCTATGTATTCTTGTTGAATCTTTTGAACTAAATGAATTTGATCGGACCCTAACCTCTCTATGATTTCTATCTCAAACTCTATCTCTCCAAACCATATGCATTCTATTGAAACTGTCGAATGTCTTCTCTGCGTCCTTGTCAGCAGAAGATACAGAGAGAAACATTAAGTCCATTTTCAATGCCAATTCCTTCACCTGAAACCCGGAGAAGTGGGAACGACCACCCGACAATCCAGGCATGCGTGGGAACGTGGAACAACCTCCGATAGGTTGCATGATGGCCACGTGTTCTTCAGATGTGAATCGCTAGGGGCACCTGTGTAATAACGCTGTGCCGTCCCTGTCCCTATAAATACACGCCTCACCACAGTCATTATCCTTCTTCCACTCTCACACGAACCCTAGCGCCAAGTTAGTGCACGGACGATCGAACTGCTCGGCCTCCTCTTCCACTCCGTCTAGCAGTTTCTTGTGTGGTAAATAAAACTTCCTTTTTACGGCCTCTTTGATCCTATAGATTCGTCACTTTCTACCACAAGCAGTTTCTGTTCACACAAGTTGGATCCACTTCATACTGCATCTCATATTATGCCTAGTATGTTCACTTATGCTTCACAAAGTAGTTAGATTCCTCACTTGTACTGATCTGTGGATTCGTACAAATCTGGAACAAACTCCTTATCTATGAGTGAATGTCTTCGCACGATGAGGTCAATGTCTTCTAAACTAATTTATCTTCAAAATCTTCCAGAATGCATATGACCTCTTCCCCTTCCCTCGCACCTTAATGCTGTCACAGGTACATGTCCGTGGGAGAATCCTTTGGTTCTCATAGTCTGCATTCATTTGCAGAATTCTTACAGCATCACATAAATTCTCCCGAAGCCAGTTCCTATTTGTCCAGCAAGCGAAAGCCCTTGAAGCCTTTGAACGTATTGAAGCCATTCAGTTTAAAGTTCATGGCTGCAGAGAAATCAGCAAGGAAGGGTGGCAGAAAGCGTCGAGGTGAGATATCAAGAGATCTGCCCGATGACCTCTCAAAACTGTACAAGACAGATCCAGAAGAGGATTACAATCAGCGCAAGACACGAATCCAATGGATTCGACGATATTGGGCAGAACAGTGGTTCAAGTACAGATTTGTGACAAAGGAATATGCTGAAAAGAATGCCATCAAGCGACCATGGGGAGATATCCTATACAAAAATCTTCAACCCAGGTCCAGAGATGAAGCCATTGAACAAGGCTTCTATCCCTGCATGGTCTGTGGACCACAGCCTGCGGATGCTGACCCATCGTCACTGCTCTAGTGTCATGACGACAATCTGTTCAAGCGCAACTTCCAGTTTGCCCAGAATTCGGCGAAGCAGAACAAGAAGTCATTGGGACTAGACTTCAACCCTGGTCCCTCTGCTCCCCGTGCAGATGGTACCCGCGATGCCGAACCCAATGTCGTCGGTCCGTTCTACAACCTGGATGGCCTCATCACTCACATATCTGTTCAAAGTGCCAAAGTGGATCATTCTGATGATGATGCTGACACTGATGAAGCCCCAGCTCCTACTCCAAAGCCGCAGAAGTCAAAGCTACCTAAAGCTTCAAAGCCTGCCTCAGCACCAAAAATCTCATGGGCGAAGCCACTGGCTACTGCACCTCCTGAAGACAGTGTGCAGTCTGAAGATCTGTCACGCATCTCCAAGCCCCCGAGAGTCAAGATGCCTCTGCCACATACCAGCCAAGAACTGACTGCTACTGCTATTCTGTGCAACGATACCATTGATCTATCCAGTGATGAAGATCTTGCAGATGACGCTCTTGAGCAACTAATCAAGAGCAAAGAAGAAGCATAAATCTTCAACAATTTGCCTCTCTTTGACGTGGCAATCATCCACGACTTCATCGATGAGTGGTTTGACATGCCCAACCTTAGCTTTGAAGATTTGCAACTTCCCATTGGCCGCAGTGTCACTTTCCATGGCGCCATTGCTTTAGAGTTAGCTATAGCCCAGCGCATCGTTGAACTGAAGCAGAAGATTGACTTTGAGAAAGCTCAGTTCAAGAAGTATATGGCCAAGCTCAGTGTGCAAGAGGTCAAGAACTTCAAGATCATGCTGCACGAGCTCAAAGAAGCCTTTCTCAAGAAGCGTGAAGAAGCTCAAGGTTCTCGTGAGCGCATGAAGAGCCTGGTTGACAAGTGTGTGCAAGCCTACAATGAGGCTAAGAAGCGCAAGGCTCTTGGGCGTCCTGGCATTGACCCCAGGATGGCTGCAAAGGAGAAGAAGAAGCCCGCTATGGCCGAACCCGACGCACCAAGGCAGGAAGCACATCCCATTGTCTTCCCAACCAGCATGACTGGCTCGAAGCCAAAGGCCAGGTCTACCGCTTCAGACCTGAAGAAGATGAGGACAGCTGAGGCTGAAGCCAGAAAGAGGAAACATCCTGAAGCCTCTGCTGCTGCTCCCTCCAAAAAGAAGCGCAAGACCAAGAAGGAACGGGCTGCTCCCACAGAGCCCTTCATTGTTGAACCTATCTCCATGGTTCGCCCTGCTGCTGAACATCAAGAGCGCCAACTGACTGTCCATGAGCCTGCTTTCACAGAGGCTCATGAAGCTGAAGACATACCAGCAGCTGATCCCACCGCTACTGAAGACATTGGTCATCATGACCAAGTTGAAGATGATGTAGTTCTTCCTCAGATCGATCACCAACAAGTATCATCGCCTGTGCTTAAGCACATCGAACTCATCAGCATTGGTCGTCCTCTGACGCCAATTGCTCAGGATGCAACATGGGCTGATCACCCACAACAACAACAAGTCACACCACCCCAGCAAGAGGAAGAAGATGACTTTGAGGCTCAGCCAACTCCATCTCCAAAGGCGTCGCCTACGTTACGCAGGCTTCGCAAAGGACCAAGGTCTCAAGTCTTCGAGTCTGAAGCTAAAACTGCTGAAGACATTCCGACTGCATCAGCCGATGACACCCAAGAAGAAGAACGTGTTCCTACTCCCCCAACTACTGAAGAAGCTGTTCTCGAGGAGAACGTGTTGTGCCCGACCCTCTAGCTCATAAAATGGAGGTAGAAAATCTTGAGGCTGCCACCACCAACACCAATGAAGCCACTGACGTTGTCATGGCTAAACCAAATGTGGAGCCTGCACCAACCCAAGAACCAGAAGTAAGCGAAGCCAATGATACTACTGCTTCTGTTCCTGCGCCTGCTGCTGGTCCTCAGTTTGACTATCATATTGAGCATAGGCCTCAGGTACAGAAGCCAGTGCCAAGGTTGCCCAGGTTTCCAGGTCCTGCAACAGCACCTGGATCCTTCAATGTCAACGGCTTCAAAGCAGACAACACCTTCTTCAATAGCTCCAAGAACCCCTACTCAAGGGAACGAATATCTTCTGATCGGTTCTGGAGCTATCCGCAGCGAAGCTATTACTCCTGCATTCTGTACAATCAAGGTCGCATCTTCCCACATATGCGTCTTGACACCGAAGCAATAGCTGGTCTGCCCTGTCTGGAAGAAGCTCTGGATTGCTTCAAAGAGGTTGGATTGTTGCCCTTCATCACCGACCAAGAGCACTGGAATGAAGAGTTGCTGCTCCAATTTTATGCCACACTTCACATACGTGGTTACAACAGAGATCCGAAGACTTGGGTTCTGGAGTGGATGATAGGAAATGTTCATCATGAAGCCAAAGCCTTTGATATCATTGAGCTCACTGGTCTGCCCACTCCTGGAGATCTCTATGAACCTGGATGTCAACTTCACAGTGAAGCTATGGAAAGCATCTTTCAGAGGCCTGAACTGAACATGAGTCAGATGCTCAGTATGATGAAGCCTTTGCCACAAGATGCTGCATATCCTAAGGAGTTCTTTGTTGAAGACCTTGAGTATCTACCAAGTACTATCTATCACATTATAAGGCGAACTCTCTGGCCCATCAAAGGACATTCTCCACATGCAAAGATGGAAGGTGCAATGAAGACTTTTGTCTTCTATATTCTTCATGGCAAATGCTTCAATGCACAAGACTTCTTCATCCGCCAACTTGCTGCATTAGGATCTGATCTTTTTGGCTTGAAGTTCTACGCTCCATGGATAATGCGTCTGATTAAACTCCACTCAGCTATCTCATATCAGCCATCTGCTCGCAATCATCGGATCTTTCTGCCTGATTTGGATATGTTCGTTGAAGCCATTTATCTTGAGCCTGCCAAGGAACCTCTTAGTCTTCAGAATGCGGAGCATCAAAGTTTCACTCAGAACATTGAAGGAGTTGAAGCAGTCACTCGTGTTTATCCTCTGGCAGGTACTACACGTGCTCCTCATCGTGCTCTTACTGAAGCCACTGAAAGCACTATGGCCCAACGACCCAAGAAGCGATCTCGTGTTCTCAATGACCGAGAGCTTCTGGTTTCTCTTCATCAGAAACATGATAGGCATCATGACTGGCTAAAGCGCCAAATGCAAAGCATCTTGGTGGATGTCAACCGCATTCGCAATCTTGCCACCAAGAATGCCTTTGTAGCCCATGAAACTTGTCGGCACACATGGAAAGGGCTGATGCTTATGTGTCCTGAGGATGATCTTCAAGAGGATGAATTCTCTGAACATTTCAAGTTTGACTCCACACCTCCCAAAAGGGCTGTGCTGCGACGAACCCCATCTCTTGAAGACTCTGAGTTTTCTTCCTCTGCGGCAACTGTGAATGCCAGAGTGATCGAGGACGAAGATGATGCCACTTCACCGCCCCCTACTTCTGCACGCCTCGACACTGGCCCAAGTTCTTCTGCACCGCCGAACACCACCGACGACCCTGCTGCCTCACCTACTCTTCGTGGGAACGAGTAGATGCTCTATGTCTTCAAACCTTTTTCGTCCTCACTGACAAAAGGGGGAGAAGCTTATGAGTTTGATAGTCTTCAAGCGGGTCCATATGGGCAGTTACTTTATGTTTTGCCTAGTGTTTACAATTCTTGTTTTGATACATTTGGTTCTTTGAGTTGTAACACTTAAACTCGATGGTCATCTGCTACTTATTTGCTCTTTTGTGATGCGATGATAAATTCCGCATGTGCGACGATAAATTCCGCACTTAGATCATTTTGCAGACGTCCATTTACCATTATGCATGTTCATTATCTTCACATACCTTTCATGCATGATGAATTGTCATCATAAGTTGAAGAGGATCTCCACAAGTACAACCTGCCATGTGCATTTGCATTCCAAAAGCAAATTACTTATATGCACATCTTCAGGGGGAGCCCTTGCAACTTATGAAGACAATTCCTTATCCTTTAAAATTTCACATATTATATTCCCCGTTGAAAACTTCAACTAGTTTTTCATCAATCACCAAAAAGGGGGAGATTGTAAGTGCATCTAGTGCCACCCCTAGTTGGTTTTGGAGTATTGACGACAGACCTAGTTGAGGGACTAATGTGTTTGTGAGAATTGCAGGATAACACAGGTAGAAGTCCCTCATTGATTCGGTTTTCCTACTAGAGATGACCCCTAAAAATGTATGAAGACATTGAAGTCAAAGGTGGTATGTGAAGACATTCACATTGAAGACTATGACAAGAGAAGACATCGCATGAAGACTATGGAGCGCGAAGACTTAGATCTTTCGTAGTTCTTTTTTCTTCTTTGTTGAGTCATAGGAACCACCGTACTGTTAAGTGGGGTCCAAGAAAACCAGTCACAATGACTGAAGTGATGCTTAACCAAAATCCTATGTCTTCGAGTGAAGACTATGACAGCGAATCTTGTTCAGAGTTGGACAAGTCAGCTTTCCTTGTAGCCCAAGTAAAGTTGCTGTGTGTGTTTGAAATCTGACCATTGGAACACGTTTCAGTTCCTTAGTGACCCAGGGTCATTTCGGACAAATCAGGCCGGGTTTCCTAGTGGCTATAAATAGCCCACCCCCTACAACCATAAACGGTTGGCTGCTCAGAGTTAAAGTACGGCTTTTGTCGTTTGAGAGCAACCCACCTCAAAGCCTTTGAGAGAGAATTCCTTGAGAGGATAAAGCCCTAACCACCCAGAGCCAAAGAGTGTTAGGCATCACTTAAGTCTTCTTGTCTGTGTGATCTGAAGACTTATTACACTTGAGGACTGTGAATCCTCCAGCCGGTTAGGCGTCGCGTTCTGAGCATCCAAGAGTCATTGTGGATTGCCGGTGAACAAAGTCTGTGAAGGTTCGGAAGTCTACCTTGAAGACTTACCAGAGTGATTGGGAGAGGATTGGGTGTCCTTAGCTCAAGGGGAATAAGGTGAAGACGAGGTCTTCTGAGTTGAATCTCAGCCTCCCTAACCAGACATACAGTTGTCACAGCAACTGGAACTGGTCCAACAAATCATTGTCGTGTAGTCTACCTTCCGCTGCATGGTAATAGGTTTATTTCTATCGTTTGTTTTTGAAACTTCCATGTTTTGAAGACTTTCATAAAGATCACCTATTCACCCCCCCTCTAATCGATCACTAGCACTTTCAGTTATCACTCTCACTTAGCCATAGAATTCTATAATTTTAAATTTGGGTGAAGCCCCTAGCATTCGGAAGGCCCAATTCGGGGCGCGATACACGCCTTAAGCCGGATAGGGCCGACTCCTCGCTCTAAGTGGCATAAGTCTTTAGGGACTTGAAACCTCTTGAATAGCGACCAGTCTCTCGCCTTATCATGACAGTCAGTTTTAGCTTTCTCTACTGAGGTGCTTAGCCCAGCAGAACCGGGGCACAATCGCAATAGTTCTCCCAGTGCTACCTTAGCCGATATAGCGGAACGTAAGGTACCAAAACATGGGAGTCGGGCAAACCCAACTATTGACCCAAGACATGATTCGGAGCTGATGCAAATAATGCTATAAGTTCGGGGTGCCGCACTGTCGAAAGTGTTCGGACTTCTCACGCCGTATTATGGGGTATGCTTAAGCCCCTAGTGTATTGGCCGTACCAGAGTGTACGGGTGCTAGATGTCGTGAATGAACATATATATGAAAAGGAAGAATGCAATAATAGTCTTAATGCTATGCATTGTTTATTCAAAAAGGTGCGTTAAACCAGAATGATACAAGTAGTGCCATAAGCAAAAAGTAGGACTGTTTGACATGTCCCTTCCAAGGGCAAGCTGAGGAATAGTATTAAAGCAAATATCTCACTCGTTATCGTAATCCACCTTGGAGTTCTGTGGTGTGACGTAGCTTTCTGCCTCCTTGGTTGCTGCATCATGTGTTCGGCAATCATGCTGCCGGACAGGGTTTCCAGAGATTAAAGTCCTGAAAAGAGAAAAATAACAAAGCGGGAAGCCCCTAGTGCAGTTTAAGCCGCGTCTTGGGGCGTGCCGTAGTTGTGCCCCCTCCCCACCTGTGCCCATGGTATTTTTAATGCGTAATTATGTACGCATGGCACGGATTTCACCGTTTGGCTGGGACCGAGGTGGGGGCCGCATTGCTATGCGAGCTCGGAACGCACTAGGCGGTCCAGTTGACGATTACTCTTGGCGCGCTTGAAGTTGTCCGGGTCCTTAATCGCCGAACTAGTGGATTGCCTTAAGAGGCTGCTTCGTGTTTCTGCTGCGAGGGCCGCAGTGTGCTCCTCCGTGCGGAGAGAGCGCTCTGTGTTTCCATTGACTGTGATGACCCCCTGAGGTCCTGGCATCTTGATCTTGAGATATGCATAATGTGCTACCGCATTGAATCTTGCGAATGCGGTTCGTCCGAGCAGTGCATGGTAGCCACTGCGGAATGGGACTATGTCAAAGATTAACTCTTCGCTTCAGAAGTTATCCGGGATCCGAAGACCACTTCCAGTGTGACTGTGCCTGTGTAATGGGCCTCTACACCTGGTATGACGCCTTTAAAGGTCGTTTTTGTGGGTTTGATCCTTGAGGGGTCGATACCCATTTTGCGCACTGTGTCCTGATAAAGCAAGTTTAGGCTGCTGCCGCCATCCATAAGGACTCGAGTGAGGTGAAATCCGGCAATGATTGGGTCTAGGACCAATGCAGCGAATCTGCCATGACGGATACTAGTGGGGTAGTCCCTGCGGTCGAAGGTGATCGGACAGGAAGACCATGGGTTGAACTTTGGGGTGACTGGCTCCAACGCATATACGTCCCTCAGCGCACGCTTCCGCTCCCTTTTGGGGATGTGGGTTGCATATATCATGTTTACCGTCCGCACTTGTGGGGGAAACCTCTTCTGTCCTCCGATGTGTGGCTGTCGGGGCTCCTCCTCATCATCGCTATGTGACCCCTTATCTTTATTTTCGGCATTTAACTTGCCGGCTTGCTTGAACACCCAACAATCCCTGTTGGTGTGGTTGGCTGGCTTGTCGGGGGTGCCATGTATTTGACACGAGCGATCGAGTATACGATCCAAATTGGACGGGCCCGGAGTGCTTCTTTTGAATGGCTTTTTCCGCTGACCGGGTTTAGAGCCTTTGAATCCGGCATTGACTGCCGTATCCTTGGTATTGTTGCTGTTAATGCGGCGCTTATGTTTGTTGCGACGTGACCTGCCATTGCCGTCCTTGGTATCCGAAGTACCATGGTTCTTTGATATGTTATTACTGCGAGCCAGCCAGCTATCTTCTCCCGCACAAAAGCGGGTCATGAGTGTCGTGAGGGCTGCCATAGATTTCGGCTTTTCTTGACCAAGGTGCCGGGCTAGCCACTCGTCGCGGATGTTGTGCTTGAAAGCTGCTAGGGCCTCTGCATCCGGACAGTCGACGATTTGATTTTTCTTTGTTAGGAACCGTGTCCAGAATTGCCTAGCCGATTCCTCTGGCTGCTGAATTATGTGGCTCAAGTCATCAGCATCTGGTGGTCGCACATAAGTGCCATGAAAGTTGTCGAGGTGCGGCTTCCAGATCTTCCCAATAGCCGATGGACTCTGCTAGCAAGCTGTTGAGCCAATGCCGAGCTGGTCCTTTGAGTTTGAGTGGGAGGTATTTGATGGCGTGTAGGACATCACCATGGGCCATGTGGATGTGCAGGAGGAAATCCTCGATCTATGCCGCGGGATCTGTTGTGCCGTCGTATGATTCAATATTTACGGGTTTGAAACCCTCTAGGATTTGATGATCCATTACTTCGTCTGTGAAGCATAGGGGGTCTGCGGCGCCTCTGTACTGGGCTATGTCGTGACGCAGCTCGAATGAGTCTTGCCCGCTGTGTTTGGCCCGGCCGGACTTGCTTTTACTGTATCCGGCGTGACGATTATTGTCTCGCATAGTGGCGCGCCCTTGTGATCCGTAGATCGATCTTGCATGTTTTGCTTTGTCCTCCAATATGTCTCGCCGGTCTGGTGTATTTCCCCATGCCTTTTTATTTGAATGACGTCGGGGTGCGGGCTGAGCTTTTGGCTGGAATGTCTCTCTGTCGCGGCGACGAGGTGGCCGATCAGCCGTGTCATATGCCGGGAATGTAGGTTTCGGTGCTTCCTCCTCCAGTCGGGGTAGCAACCTGCGCTTTGGGTAACTCTTGGAGGGGCGTTCGAGTTTATATTCCTCGGCCGCTAGGACTTCAGCTCATCTGTCAGCTAGCAAATCTTGATCAGCTTGAAGCTGGTGCTGCTTTTTCTTAAGGCTATTTGCCATGGCTATAAGCCGGCGCTTGAAGCGCTCTTGTTCGACGGGATCCTCTGGGACGACGAATTCGTCATCGCCGAGGCTTGCATCGTCTTCGGAGGGAGGCATGTAATTATAATCGTCCGCCTCTCCATCTGCCGCTCTCTCAGGAGGGCTGGCTCCTCCATCCTCCTGCTCTAAATCTTGCTGGAGGGGATTGTTGTTGTCTTCGGCACTGTCCGGAGTGCTATTATCTCCGGTGCCGGTATCACCACTTTTGCCTTGGCGGGGCTTAGAGCGGCGCCGCTGACGCCGGCGCTTGGGTTGCTTCTTGGAGGGATCATCTTCTGTTGTCTCGTCGCCATTGCCTTCTTTGGGTGTGTCCACCATGTATATATCGTATGATGAGGTGGCTATCCAGTGCCCTGTGGGCAGTGGTTCCTCTTCGACTCCCGCATCGTCGTCCATACCGTCGATGTCTTCGGAGTTGAAGTCGAGCATGTCGGTTAAGTCATCGACAGTGGCTACTAAGTGGGTGGTGGGTGGGCGGCGAATTTCTTCGTCATCCGCATCCCAATCCAGCTGGACGTAGTTCGGCCAGGACTCTCCTGACAAGGAGAGAGACCTTAATGAGTTCAGTATGTCGCCAAAGGGCGAGTGCTAAAAAATATCCGCGAAGGTAAACTCCATGATCGGCGCCCAATCGGATTCGACAGGAACGGGTGCAGGCGGTTCGGAGTCCGTGGCCGGAGAAGGATCCGACATTTTAGAAACATGGCTCTCGTGAAGGGTAAGGTCGATATTCGGCTCGATCGCCGTAGATGATACGGCCTCCGTGGCGGGGTCTATCCACCCGTTCATGGATGGCGCAACTGGCTCCGAATTGAGGGTCGGAGCGGCTGCCGGTGCGATCTCCTGAACACTGTCCAACGATAGAGCTAAATTGTACCCATCGTGACCGCGTGGCGCACAAGGCAAGGGCTCGAATCCGTCGAAGATCAAGTCTCCGCGGATATCGGCCGTGTAGTTTAAGCTTCCAAACCTGACCTGATGGCCAGGGGCGTAACTTTCGATCTGCTCCAGATGGCCAAGTGAGTTGGCCCGCAGTGCGGAGCCGCCGAACACAAAGATCTGTCCGGGGAGAAAAGTCTCACCCTGGACTGCATCGCTATCAATGATAGTAGGAGCCATCAAGCCTAACGGCGACGACACAGAGGAACTCTCAATGAAAGCACCAATGTCGGTGTCCAAACCGGCGGATCACGGGTAGGGGGTCCCGAACAGTGCGTCTAAGGCAGATGCTAACCGGAGGCAGGGGACACGATGTTTTACCCAGGTTCGGGCCCTCTTGATGGAGGTAAAACCCTACATCCTGCTTGATTTATTCTTGATGATATGAGTATTACAAGAGTTGATCTACCACGGGATCGAAGAGGCTAAACCCTAGAAGCTAGCCTATGGTATGATTGTATGTTGTCCTATGGGCTAAAACCCTCCGGTTTATATAGACACCAGAGGGGGCTAGGGTTACACAAGGTCGGTTACAAAGGAGGAGATATACATATCCGTATTGCCTAGCTTGCCTTCCACGCCAAGTAGAGTCCCATCCGGACACGAGACGAAGTCTTCAATCTTGTATCTTCATAGTCCAACAGTCCACCCAAAGGATATAGTCCGGCTGTCCGGAGACCCCCTAATCCAGTACTCCCTCAGTGGGGGGCGCGCCCCCTGCCTCATGGGCCCCCTGGAGCTCCACCGACCTCAACTACAACTCCATATATTCGTGTTCGGGGAGAAAAAATCAGGGAGAAAGATTCATCGCGTTTTACGATACGGAGCCGCTGCCAAGCCCTAAACTCTCTCGGGAGGGCTGATTTGGAGTCCATTCGGGGCTCCGAAGAGGGGAATCCGTCGCCGTCGTCATCATCAACCATCCTCCATCACCGATTTCATGATGCTCACCGCCGTGCGTGGGTAATTCCATCGTAGGCTTGCTGGACGGTGATAGGTTGGATGAGATTTATCATGTAATCGAGTTAGTTCTGTTAGGGTTTGATCCCTAGTATCCACTATGTTCTGAGATTGATGTTGCTATGACTTTTCTATGCTTAATGCTTGTCACTAGGTCCCGAGTGCCATGATTTCAGATCTGAACCTATTATGTTTTCATGAATATATGTGAGTTCTTGATCCTATATTGCAAGTCTATAGCCACCTACTATGTGTTATGATCCGGCAACCCCGAAGTGACAATAGTCGGGACCACTCCTGGTGATGACTGTAGTTTGAGGAGTTCATGTATTCACTATGTGCTAATGCTTTGGTCTGGTACTCTATTAAAAGGAGGCCTTAATATCCCTTAGTTTCCGCTAGGACCCTGCTACCACAGGAGGGTAGGACAAAAGCTATCATGCAAGTTCTTTTCCATAAACATGTATGACTATATTTGGGATACATGCCTACATTACATTGATGAAATGGAGCTAGTTCTGTGTCACCCTATGTTATGACTGTTACGTGATGAATCCAGGTGTGGTTGAATTGAGTTTCCAGGTGTGGTTGAATTGAAAACTCAGCTGCTAATACTTGAGAATATTCTTTGGCTCCCCTTGTGTCGAATCAATAAATTTGGGTTGAATACTCTACCCTCGAAAACTGTTGGGATCCCCTATACTTGTGGGTTATCAAGACTATTTTCTGGCGCCGTTGCCAGGGAGCATAACTCTATTCTTTGAGTCACTTGGGATTTATATCTGCTAGTCACTATGAAGAACTTGAAATACGCGAAAAGAAAAATTTATCCCTCAACTACGAGGGGAGGTAAGGAACTGCCATCTAGCTCTGCACTTGATTCACCTTATGTTTTGAGTAAGCTTGCGACATCTAAACCTACTTCTGCTATTAATTCTGATATGTCGCATATTATTGATGATGCCACTTCTATTATGCATGATACTTATGATGAAACTACTTCTATGCTTGATACTACTGTGCCACTTGGTGAATTTCTTGATGAACAACTTGCTAGGGCTAGAGAGAATGAAATTATTGAAACTGATAATATTTATGAAAGTGATGATGAAGGCTCTCCTAATAAATATGAATTGCCTGTTGTGCCTGAGGGCTATGTTATGGATGAAGAAACTAAAAGATACTTTCTTGCATGCAATGATAGAAGTGATCTTAAGAAATTATTAGCTAAGCTTAAACAAAAAACTCTGAATGCTAGAATGAAATATGATCATGCTTATGCTACTTCACCTATCTTTGTTACTGATAAGGATTATGAATTCTCTATTGATCCTGATATAATTAATTTGGTTGAATTTGATCCTTTTTGTGGCTATGAATCTGAAACTGTTGTGGCACACCTTACTAAATTAAATGATATAGCCACCCTGTTCACTAATGATGAGAGAACTTGCTACTTTTATATCCTTAAAATATTTTCGTTCTCATTAAAGGGTGATGCTAAGATATGGTTTAATTCTCTTGATCCTGGTTGTGTGCGTAGTCCCCAGGATATGATTTATTACTTCTCTGCTAAATATTTCCCTGCTCATAAGAAACAAGCTGCCTTAAGGGATATATATAATTTTGTGCAAATTTAAGAAGAGTCTCCCACAAGCTTGGGGGAGGCTTCTCTAATTACTAAATGCTTTGCCTGATCATCCTCTTAAGAAAAATGAAATACTTGATATCTTTTATAATGGACTAACCGATGTTTCCAGAGACCACCTGCATAGTTGTGTTGGTTCTGTTTTCAGGGAAAGAACACCGGATGAAGCTGAAATTCTATTGAATAATATGTTGACAAATGAAAATAATTGCACACTTCCTGAGCCAGCTCCTGAGCCAACTCGTGAGCCTATTCCTAAACCAACTCCGAAGAAAAGGGGTGTTCTATTTCTGAGTCCTGAAGATATACAAGAGGCAAAGAAATCCATGAAAGAAAAGGGCATTAAAGCTGAAGATGTTAAGAATTTACCTCCTATTGAAGAAATACATGGTCTTAATTTATCGCCTGTTGAAGAAATATATGGTTTTAATCTATCACCTATTGAAGAAACACATGGTCTTGATAACCCGACATAGGTAGTAAAGGTAAATTCTCTCTATAGATATGATAAAGCTGAAATCCCTCCTACTAAGTTTGCTAGCCAATGTTTGGATGAGTTTGATAACTTTATGGTTAAGCAAGAAGACTTCAATGCTTATTTTGGTAGACAATTGGAACAAAATGCTTATATGATTGAACACTTGGGTGATTATATGTCAAGAGTTAAAGGTGAACTTAAACTCATTAGTGAACATGCTTCTATGGTTACCACTCAAGTAGAACAAGTACTTAAAGCACAGATTGATTTGCTCAATGAATTAAATGGTAAGAAAAATGATAATGTTGTTAGAGTTATGACTAGAGGTGGTAAAATGACCCAGGAACCTTTGTATCCTAAGGGCCATCCTAAGAGAATTGAGCAAGATTCTCAAAGAAATGATATTCATGAACCTAGTCGTTCTAAGAGGAAGAAAAAGAAAAATGATACGAATTTGCATGCTTCTAGTGAACCTGTTATTGACACACCTGAGAATCCCAATGATATCTCTATTTCTGATGCTGAAACACAATCTGGTAATGAACATGAAACTAGTGATAATGTTAATGATAATGTTCATGTTGATGGTCAACCTAGCAATGATAATGATGTAGAAGCTGAACCTGCTGTTGATCTTGATAACCCACAATCAAAGAATCAACGTTATGATAAAAGAGACTTTGTTGCTAGGAAACACAATAAGGAAAGAGAGCCTTGGGTTTAGAAACCCATGCCTTTTCCTCCTAAGCCATCCAAGAAAAAGGATGATGAGAATTTTGAGCACTTTGTTGAAATGATTAGACCTATCTTTTTGTGTATGCGTTTGACTGATATGCTTAAACTGAATCCTTATGCTAAGTACATGAAAGATATTGTTACTAATAAAAGAAAGATACCGGAAGCTGAAATTTCCACCATGCTTGCTAATTATACTTTTAAGGGTGGAATACCTAAGAAACTAGGAGATCCAGGAGTACCAACTATACAATGCTCCATTAAAAGAAACTATGTTAGAACTGCTTTATGTGATCTTGGAGCCGGTGTTAGTGTTATGCCTCTCTCTTTATATCGTAGACTTGATTTGAATAAGTTAACACCTACTGAAATATCCTTGCAAATGGCTGATAAATCAACTGCTATACCTGTCGGTATTTGTGAGGATGTGCCTGCTGTAGTTGCAAACGTTACTATTTTAACGGACTTTGTTATTCTTGATATTCTGGAGGACGATAGTATGTCTATTATTCTTGGAAGACCTTTTTTGAATACTGCAGGGGCTGTTATTGATTGCAACAAATGCAATGTCACTTTTCATGTTAATGGTAATGGGCATACGGTACACTTTTCGAGGAAACAACCTCAAGTCCACAGTATCAATTCTATTGGAAAAATTCCATCGATTATTTTTGGAGGTTTTGAATTTCCTCTTCCTACTGTCAAGAATAAATATGATATTCTTATTGTTGGGGATGTGCATATCCCCATTGAGGTATCATAGTGTCATTCGAAATTTCTCCGGTTTCATGTTACTCGAAATGAGTGTGTTAACAAGACTTGATCAACCTTGTTAGTGGATTCCTTTTGATGAGCATGAGATGGATGAAGTTAGAAAGCACAATCTTCTGTACCCTCCTTTTACTTTCTGTTATTTAGTTGAAATAAAGAAAAATAGTATTTTCTGTCAGTTTTCTGAATTATCCATGCATTATAAAAATACCCCGAAAATAAAAGTTCTCCAAATGCCCTGCCAATTTAATATGATTTTTTCTGGAATATTTGAGAATATCTGGCACTGAGAACACAGCAGGGGGAGCAAGCACCTGGCCACGAGGGTCCAGGGCGCGCCCACCCCCTGGACGCGCCCCCTGCCTCATGGGCCCATGGTGGCTCCCCTCCACTTATTCCTGCACCCACACACTTCTTCTTCCTCCCAAAAAAATCACCATCCAGCTCAAGCACGGGTTCTAGCTCATTTTGCTGCGATTTTCGATCTCCTTGCTCAAAGCACCTCTCACAAAACTGCTTTGGGGGATTGTTCCTTGGTATGTGACTCCTCCATTGGTCCAATTAGTTTTTGTTCTAGTACTTTATTCATTACAAATTTGTGCCGCCTAGGTGACCATGCTCTTGAGCTTGCATGTCAAATTTATATGGTTCCAAGTAGTTCTAATGCATGATATAGGTTCTAGGCACTTGTAGGAGTAGTTGCTATCAATTTTGTTGAGTTTGGTTTACTTTTATTTGAAGTTACTAAAAATTTCAGAAATTTTTCAGAAGAAGAAATATGTTTAGGAAAATGTACCAAGGTGGTCCTTCAAGGAAGCAAGGACCCAGGCTTGCAATGCGTGATGCTGATGATGAACCACCAAGGGACGCCCCAGTGCGGCCTTGTGAATGGCCTTCAGAGGACTTCATGGATCGAGCAGGAATTAAGGAAGAATTTAATGCCTATTTGCGTAACGCTGATCTTGTGAGCTTCGAGGCAGAAAAGTGCCGTCAGTACCACTATCTCACTAGTTCCTTTGTGAGGAGGTTTGAATTTTCATCTTCACACAATTCTCAAACTGCCCTGTTTGATCTCTATGAAAATTCTTATACTATGGACTTAGAGGACTTTACCACTGCTTGCAAACTTCCACAATGGGGTAGTACTAGTGAACCTCGCAAATCTGAGTTTAGAGATTTTCTTGCTAGTATAACTGTGCGTGAATCTAGAGATATATCACAAGCTACCATAGGGAGCATTCATTTTCATTCTATACATTATTTTGCTCTTTTCATAGGTAGGTGCATAAATGGTAAAGATGAAGCATGTCATATGTGTGTCCCTGACCTCAGTATTCTTAGGAGTGCTGTTTTAGGAGATAAACATTATAATTTGGGAGCCATTGTTGCACGTAGGTTGCATCATAATAGATTTAATGGAGATTTCATTGGTGGAATTTATGCAACCCGTATAGCTAATTTTCTTGGTATAACCATGCGCGAGGATGATATTGAGTTGCCTCCTGCTTATTTGGATTATGAGGCTATGGTTCATCATCATTTTGTTGAGAGGAATGATCAGTTCCTCCAGTACCGACTAATCTTTGACAGACGACGCACCTATCACGTCGCTCTCCCTACTTCTACTTTCTTTGACTTTCAGGCAAAAGGGAGATATTTTATAACCAGAGAGGAGGCGGAAGAGTATAAGAGGAGGGCTGAGATAGCTCGCCTCCAAGCTGCAGCCCACGATGCAATGACTGCTGCATCTCAGTACGACCCCAACTACAACTTTGGATATCCGCCAGGCCATCCGTGGCTATAAACCCACTTAGGCCAAAAGCCTAAGCTTGGGGGAGTACGTATTTCCCACCGACATTACATTCATGTTCACACACCCATTGCTAGTTGTCAGTGCTCATACTTTTTCATTGTAATATCCATGCTAGTTTATTTCTTTTTTATGCTTTCTTCTTGTGTGTTTGACAAACCTTAAGAAAAACCAAAAAAATTAGTTGTAGCTTTTAGCTAGTTTTAATTTCCATGCTTGTAGTAGTAATTAAAAATAAAACCCAAAAAGATTTCCTGTTCTTCTTTTGCTTGTTGGGAGCTTTCCCGTGTAAATAGTTTTATTTCTTTTCTTTTCTTTGGGGGTTGATAGGAGAAGACCATGATTAAATTGTTGAAGTGACACCTATATGCATTATTGTTGATTTAACCAACAGTCCATATTGCCTTGTCTTCCCCTATTTATTGAATGCTTGCAGATTCCAGCTTAGTCCAATGCACGTGCACTGTTATTATTATTCACATCATTCGGTCGTGCAAGTGAAAGGCAATTATGACGATATATGATGGAATGATTGAGATGGGAGAAGCTGGTATGAACTCGACCTCTCTTGTTTTTGTAAATATGATTAGTTCATCGTTCCTGATTCAACCTATTATGAATAAACATGTTTGCAATGACAATTAGAGATTATAGTTGCTTATGCCATGCTTAATTAGCTAGGAGCTTATAATGGTTTACCTTGCATGCCAACATGCAATTAAAAAGGTTGTGATGTGGTATGATAGGGTGATATCCTCTTTTGAACGATTCGAGTGGCTTGACTTGGCACATGTTCATGCATGTAGTTGAAACAAAATCAACATAGCCTCTACGATATTTATGTTCATGGTGCATTATATCCTACTCATGCTTGGATTCGATGTTGATTAATTTTAATGCATGTTCATGACTATTGTCGCTCTCTAGCTGGTCGCTTCCTAGTCTTTTTCTAGCCTTTGCCTGTACTAAGCGGGAATACTGCTTGTGCATCCAATTCCATAAACCCCAAAGTTATTCCATATCAGTCCACCATACCTACCTATATACAGTATCTACCTACCGTTCCAAGTAAATTTGTATGTGCCAAACTCTAAACCTTCAAATAAACATTATGTTTTGTATGCTCGAATAGCTCATGTATCAACTAGGGATATCCGTATCTTCCATGTTAGGCGGGTTATTCTCAAGAGGAGTGGACTCCACTCCTCACTCACGAGAAAATGGCTGGCCACCGGGATGCCCAGTCCCATGCTTTATGCAAATCAAATCAAAATAATTGCAAACAAAACTCCCCCGGGACTGTTTTTAGTTGGAGGCACTCCTTGCTTCGAGCAAGCCATGGATTGATGCTTGTTGGTGGAGGGGGAGTATAAACTTTACCATTCTGTTTGGGAACCGCCTATAATGTGTGTAGCATGGAAGATATCGCCATCTCTCGGTTGTTATGTTGACAATGAAAGTATACCGCTCAAAATATTATTCATATCTATTTCAAAACCGAGCTCTGGCACCTCTACAAATCCATGCTTCCCTCTACGAAGGGCCTATCTATTTACTTTTATGTTGAGTCATCACCCTCTTATTAAAAAGCACCAGTTGGAGAGCACCGCTGTCATTTGCATTCATTACTGTTAGTTTACATTGAGTATGAATTGACTGGATCTCTTTCACCATGAATTACAATGTCTAGTCAGTCCTTGATCTTTAAAGGTGCTTTGCATTTATGTTTCGCGGTCTCAGAAAGGGCTAGCGAGATACCATCCTATTATATCATATTATGATTGTTTTGAGAAAGTGTTGTCATCCGAGATTTATTATTATTGCTCACTAATTGATTATGCCATTGATATGAGTAAACATGAGACCTAAGAGTTATTGTGAATATGGTTAGTTCATAATCATTGCTGAAAACTTGAATGCTGGCTTTACATATTTACAACAACAAGAGCAAACAGAGTTTGTAGAAGATTTTCTTTATCACTTTCAGTTTGTCAACTGAATTGCTTGAGGACAAGCAAATGTTTAAGCTTGGGGGAGTTGATACGTCTCCATCGTATCTACTTTTCCAAACGATTTTGCCCTTGTTTTGGACTCTAACTTGCATGATTTGAATGGAACTAACCCGGACTGATGCTGTTTTCAACAGAATTGCCATGGTGTTATTTATGTGCAGAAACAAATGTTCTCGGAATGACCTGAAACTCCTCGGAGATTATTTTTGGAAATAATTAAAAATACTAACAAAGAATCAAGGCCAGGGGCCCACACCCTAGCCACGACGGTGGGGGCGCGCCCCCTGGAGCTCCACCGACCTCAACTCCAACTCCATATATTCGTGTTCGGGGAGAAAAAAACATGGAGAAAGATTCATCGCGTTTTACGATACGGAGCCGCCGCCAAGCCCTAAACTCTCTCGGGAGGGCTGATCTGGAGTCCGTTCGGGGCTCCGGAGAGTGGAATCCATCGCCGTCATCATCATCAACCATCCTCCATAACCAATTTCATGATGCTCACCGCTGTGCATGAGTAATTCCATCGTAGGCTTGCTGGACGGTGATGGGTTGGATGAGATTTATCATGTAATCGAGTTTGTTTTGTTAGGGTTTGATCCCTAGTATCCACTATGTTCTGAGATTGATGTTGCTATGAATTTGCTATGCTTAATGCTTGTCACTAGGGCCCTGATAACCCACAAGTATAGGGGATTGCAATAGTTTTCGAGGGTAGAGTATTCAACCCAAATTTATTGATTCGACACAAGGGGAGCCAAAGAATATTCTCAAGTATTAGCAACTGAGTTGTCAATTCAACCACACCTGGAAACTTAATATCCGCAACAAAGTATTTAGTAGCAAAGTAATATGATAGTAGTGGTAACGGTAGCAAAAGGTAACGGTAGAAAAAGTAATGTTTTTGATATTTTGTAGTGATGATAGCAATAGCAATGAAAAAGTAAATAAGCAAAGAACAATATATGGAAAGCTCGTAGGCAATGGATCGGTGATGGAGAATTATGCCGGATGCGGTTCATCATGTAACAATCATAACCTAGGGTGACAAAGAACTAGCTCCAGTTCATCAATGTAATGTAGGCATGTATTCCGAATATAGTCATACGTGCTTATGGAAAAGAACTTGCATGACATATTTTGTCCTACCCTCCCGTGGCAGCGGGGTCCTAATGGAAACTAAGGGATATTAAGGCCTCCTTTTAATAGAGTACCGGAACAAAGCATTAGCACATAGTGAATACATGAACTCCTCAAACTATGGTCATCACCGGTAAGTATCCCGATTATTGTCACTTCGGGGTTAACGGATCATAACACATAATAGGTGACTATAGACTTGCAAGATAGGATCAGGAACTCTCATCTATTGATGAAAACATAATAGGTTCAGATCTGAAATCATGGCACTCGGGCCCTAGTGACAAGCATTAAGCATAGCAAAGTCATCTTTTGCAGGCGCGCCCCCACCCTCGTGGACAGGTGGTGGACCCCCTGGCCTTAATCTTTTGCAAGGATTTTTTATTATTTCCGAAAAGTTGTTTCGTGAAGTTTCAGGTCATTCCGAGAACTTTTGTTTCTGCACATAAACAACACCATGGTAATTCGGCGATTAAGTTGGGTAACGCCAGGGTTTTCCCAGTCACGACGTTGTAAAACGACGGCCAGTGAATTGTAATACGACTCACTATAGGGCGAATTCGAGCTCGGTACCCGGGGATCCTCTAGAGTCGACCTGCAGGCATGCAAGCTTAAACCCTTGCTTGTCCTCAAGCAATTCAGTTGATAAACTGAAAGTGATAAAGAAAAACTTTTACGAACTCTGTTTGCTCTTATTGTTGTAAATATGTAAAGCCAGCATTCAATTTTTCAGCAAAGATTATAACTAACCACATTCACAATAACGCTTAGGTCTCAAGTTTACTCATGTCAATGGCATAATCAACTAGCGATCAATAATAATAAATCTCGGATGACAACACTTTCTCAGAACTATCATAATATGATATAACAAGATGGTATCTCGCTAGCCCTTTCTGAGACCGCAAAACATAAATGAAGAGCACCTTTAAAGATCAAGGACTGACTAGACATTGTAATTCATGGTAAAAGAGATCCAGTCAAGTCATACTCAATGTAAACTAACAGTAATGAATGCAAATGATAGCGGTGCTCTCCAATTGGTGCTTTTTAATAAGAGGATGATGACGCAGCATAAAAGTAAATAGATAGGCCCTTCGCAGAGGGAAGCAGGGATTTCTAGAGGTGCCGGAGCTCGGTTTTGAAATAGAGGTGAATAATATTTTGAGCGGTATACATTCATTGTCAACATAACATCCAAGAGATGGCGATATCTTCCATGCTACACACATTATAGGCGGTTCCCAAATTGAATGGTGAAGGCTATGTTTATTTTGTTCCCAAATGTAAACATGTTGAAGGCTAGCAAAAGCTGGGAAGCTACAAGCGAGAGAGCGACAACAGTCATGAACATGCATTAAAATTAATCAACACCGAATGCAAGCATGAGTAGGATATAATCCACCATGAACATAAATATCGTGAAGGCTATGTTTATTTTGTTTCAACTACATGCGTGAACATGCGCCAAGTCAAGTCACTTAAATCATTCAGAGGAGGATACCACCCTATCATACCACATCACAACCATTTTAATAGCATGTTGGCACACAAGGTAAACCATTATAAGCTCCTAGCTAATCAAGCATGGCACAAGAACTATGATCTCTAGTTGTCATTGCAAACATGTTTATTCATAATAGGCTGAATCAGGAACGATGAACTAATCCTATTTACAAAAACAAGAGAGGTCGAGTTCATACCAGCTTTTCTCATCTCAATAAGTTCATCATAGAATCATCATTATTGCCTTTCACTTGCACGACCGAATGATGTGGATAATAATAATAGTGCACGTGCATTGGACTAAGCTGGAATCTACAAGCATTCAATAAACAGGAGAAGACAAGGCAATATGGGCTCTTTTGTCAGATCAACAATAATGCATATAAGAGCCACTTCAACAATTTAATTATGGTCTCCTCCTATCGACCCCCAAAGAAAAGAAATAAAACTATTTACACAGGAAAGCTCCCAACAAGTAAAAGAAGAACAGGAAATCTTTTTGGGTTTTATTTTTAATTACTACTACAAGCATGGAAACTAAACTAATTGAAATCTACAACTAATTTTTTGGTTTTTCTTAAGGTTTATCAAACACACAAGAAGAAAGCATAAAAAGGAAAATAAACTAGCATGGATGATACAATGAAAAAGTATGAGCACCGACATCTAGCAATGAGTGTGTGAACATAAATGTAATGTCAGTGAGAAATACATACTCCCCCAAGCTTAGGCTTTTGGCCTAAGTTAGTCTATGGGCACGGCTGGCCTAGCGGATATCCATAATAGTAGTTGGGGTCGTACTGCGATGAAGAAGACTCCGATTGCCACTGGTTGGCAATCATCGTCGGATCCCACTGGTAATTAGACTGTCGTGGAGGATCAACTTGTGGTTCCGGCTCTGGCTCTGCGGCTAATGTGGGGTTTCGATAGGCGTGAATAGCCTCTAACAGAACAAGGTACTGGCCTCCAGATAAATCAAACAAGGAAGGAGCAGGCAGGGTAATAGTCTCAGGATGATGTTTATGAAAGAAAAATTTGTATTTAAGCTCTCCTTCCCTATTCTTAACAATAAAATCATGTGCCACCATACTCTTATAATCTAAATAAACATGAGGCAGCACTTTTTCTTCCTTCTCATAATGCCTAATAGGTATGTTAAAATGCGCAGCTAGGCGTGAAGCATAGATGCCTCCAAAGAGGGGGCCCTTTGAACGGTTCAGACTTAACCGTTTAGCAATAATGCCGCCCATACTAACAGAGTTATCACTGAATAAACCGTGGAGCAAAATAATAATATCAGGAACACTAAGGTTTCCACAGTTTCCACGACCAATTAAGCAACGACTAGCAAATATTGCAAAATAGTGTAAAACAGGAAAATGTATGCTAGTGATTCGTGCATCGAAAACCTTCCTCGTTTCTCCTATAGTGATGATATCAATAAACCCATCCACATCGCTGCGATGTGGTTCCTCTATCATGCCCTCGAAAGGGACCAAGCAAACCCGACAAAAATCATAAAGTGACATTTCCTTATGCTCATCATATAAATAAAACTCCACCGTAGGTGGTGAGCTCCTAGAATGGAAATGAAAGTTTTGCACAAAGATATTTGTGAGTAGGAGATACTGATCACGTTGGTCGTGGAGGAAAGCGGTGAGGCCTGCATTCTTAGCCAATTCATAAAAATCTTCATAAATCCCGGCTGCTCTCAAGAAATCATCGGAAGGCCATTCACACGACCGAACCTCCGCGGTGCGAGGCAGATTATACTTGGGCTTCTGTGCCTTTTCCTTCGAGTTTCGGCTTGATGAGCCCCTCAAAAGTCTCTTCATTATTTTCTGAAAAATTCTGAAATTTTTAGTAACATCAAAATAAAAGTAAACCAAACTCAATAATATTGATAGCAACTACTCCTACAAGTGCCTAGGGCCTATATCATGCATCAAAACTACTTTTGACCATATAAATTTGACATGCAAGCTCAAGAATAGGGTCACCTAAGCAGCAAAAAAATTGTAATGAATAAAGCACTAGAACAAAAACTAATTGGACCAATGGAGGAGTCACATACCAAGGAACAATCTCCCCAAGTAGTTTTGTGAGGGGTGCTTTGAGCAAGGAGATCGAAAATGGCAGCAAGATGAGCTAGAACTCGTGCTTGAGCTGGATATTCGTGTTTGTGGGAGGAAGAAGAAGTGTGTGGGTGTAGGAATAAGTGGAGGAGGGCCACCATGGGCCCACGAGGCAGGGGGTGCGCCCAGGGGGGTAGGGCGCGCCCTCCACCCTTGTGGCCAGGTGGATGACCCCCCTGCTGTGTTCTCAGTGCCAAATATTCTCAAATATTCCAGAAAAAATCATATTTAAATTTCAGGGCATTTGGAGAACTTTTATTTTCAGGGTATTTTTATATTGCACGGATAATCAGATAACAGACAGAAAAATACTATTTTTTATTTATTTAATATAAATAACAGAAAGTAAAAGGAGGGTACAGAAGGTTGTGCCTTCTAGTTTCATCCATCTCATGATCATCAAAAGGAATCCACTAACAAGGTTGATCAGGTCTTGTTAACAAACTCATTCCGAATAACATGGAACCGGAGAAATTTCGAATAACACTATGTTACCTCAAGAGGGATATGCACATCCTCAATAATAAGAATATCATATTTCTTGACAGTAGGAAGAGGAAATTCAAAACCTCCAAATATAATCGATGGAATTTTTCCAATAGAGTTGATACTATGAACTTGAGGTTGTTTCCTCGGAAAGTGTACCGTATGCTCATTACCATTAACATGAAAAGTGACATTGCCTTTAGTGCAATCAATAACAGCCCCTGCAGTATTCAAAAAGGGTCTTCCAGGAATAATAGACATACTATCGTCCTCGGGAATATCAAGAATAACAAAGTCCGTTAAAATAGTAACGTTTGCAACTACAACAGGCACATCCTCACAAATACCGATAGATATAACAGTTGATTTATCAGCCATTTGCAAAGATATTTCAGTAGGTGTCAACTTATTCAAATCAAGTCTATGATATAAAGAGAGAGGCATAACACTAACACCGGCTCCAAGGTCACATAAATCAGTTTTAACATAGTTTCTTTTAATGGAGCATGGTATAGTTGGTACACCGGGATCTCCATGTTTCTTTGGTATTCCACCCTTAAAAGTATAATTAGCAGGCATGGTGGAAATTTCAGCTTACGGTATCTTTCTCTTATTTGTAACAATATCTTTCATGTACTTGGCATAAGGATTCATTTTAAGCATATCAGTTAATCACATACGCAAAAAGATAGGTGATACGTCCATTTTGCATCATGCTTTTATATCGATATTTATTGCATTATAGGATGTTATTACACATTATGTCACAATACTTATGCCTATTCTCTCTTATTTTACAATGTTTACATAAAGAGGGAGAATGCCGGCAGCTGGGATTCTGGGCTGGAAAAGGAGCAAATATTAGAGACCTATTCTGCACAGCTCCAAAAGTCCTGAAACTTCACGGAAGACGTTTTCAGAATATATAAAAAATACTTAGTGGAAGAAATTCACCAGGGGCCACACCCAGCCCACGAGGGTGGGGGCGCGCCCTACCCCCTGGGCGCGCCACCGTTTATTTTGGGCCCCCTGGTGGCCCTCCGGTGGCCATCTTCTGCTATATGAAGTCTTTCGATGAAAAAAAAATAAGAAGCCATCTTCTCGGACGAAACTCCGCCACCACGAGGTGAACCTTGGCGGAACCAATCTAGGGCTCCGGCAGAGCTGTTCTGCCGGGGAAACTTCCCTCCCGGAGGGGGAAATCATCGCCATCGTCATAACCAACGCTCCTCTCATCAGGATAGGGCAATCTCCATCAACATCTTCATCAGCACCATCTCCTCTCAAAACCCTAGTTCATCTCTTGTATCTAATTCTTGTCTCCAAGTCCGGGATATGTACTAGTAGGTTGCTAGTAGTGTTAATTACTCCTTGTAGTTGATGCTAGTTGGTTTATTTGGTGGAAGATCATATGTTCAGATCCTATATGCATATTAATACCCCTCTGATTATGAACATGTTTATGCTTTGTGAGTAGTTACGTTTGTTCCCGAGGACATGGGAGAAGTCTTGCTATTAGTAGTCATGTGAATTTGGTATTCGTTCGATATTTTGATGAGATGTATGTCGTCTCTCCTCTAGTGGTGTTATGTGAACATCGACTACATGACACATCACCATTATTTGGGCCTAGAGGAAGGCATTGGGAAGTAATAAGTAGATGATGGGTTGCTAGAGTGACAGAAGCTTAAACCCTAGTTTATGCATTGCTTCGTAAGGGGCTGATTTGGATCCATATGTTTCATGCTATGGTTATGTTTACCTTAATACTTTCGTTGTAGTTGCGGATGCTTGCAATAGAGGTTACTCATAAGTGGGATGCTTGTCCAAGTAAGGACAGTACCCAAGCACCGGTCCACCCACATACCAAATTATCAAAGTACGGAACGCGAATCATATGAGCGTGATGAAAACTAGCTTGATGATATTCCCATGTGTCCTCAGGAGCGCTTTTCTCTATATAAGAGTTTGTCCAGGCTTGTCCTTTCCTACAAAAAGGATTGGGCCACCTTGCTGCACCTTATTTACTTTTGTTACTTGTTGCTAATTACAAATTATCCTATCACAAAACTATCTGTTACCACTTATTTCAGTACTTGCAGAGAATACCTTCCTAGAAACCGCTTATCATTTCCCTCTGCTCCTCGTTGGGTTCAACACTCTTACTTATCAAAAGGACTACGATAGATCCACTATACTTGTGGGTCATTAATAGGTCTAATCATTTCAGCAAAGCGCTCAAATCCTCATCATCCTTTTTCTTGGATGGTTTGGGAGGAAAAGGCATGGGTTTCTGAATCCATGTGTCGGTTGTCAAAACCGGCGAATCTCGGGTAGGGGGTCCCGAACTGTGCGTCTAAGGCGGATGGTAATAGGAGGTAGGGGACACAATGTTTTACCCAGGTTCGGGCCCTCTTGATGGAGGTAAAACCCTACGTCCTGCTTGATTAATATTGATGATATGGGTAGTACAAGAGTAGATCTACCACGAGATCAGAGAGGCTAAACCCTAGAAGCTAGCCTATGGTATGATTGTATGTTGTAGTTGTTGTTGTCCTACGGACTAAAACCCTCCGGTTTATATAGACACCAGAGAGGGTTAGGGTTACACAAGGTCGGTTACAAAGGAGGAGATATCCATATCCGTATTGCCTAGCTTGCCTTCCACGCCAAGTAGAGTCCCATCCGGACACGAGACAAAGTCTTCAATCTTGTATCTTCGTAGTCCAACAGTCCGGCCAAAGGATATAATCCGGCTGTCCGGAGACCCCCTAATCCAGGACTCCCTCACCATGGTTCTCTTTCTTTTCCATGTTTCCAAGCAACAAAGTCTTTCTTATCATAACATTGATTCTTTGATTGTGGGTTATCAAGATCAACAGCAGGTTCAATTTCTATATCATTATCATTACTAGGTTGAGCATCACCATGAACATTATCATTAACATTATCACTAGTTTCAGGTTCATTACCAAATTGTGTTTCAGCATCAGAAATAGAAATATCATTTGGATTCTCGGGTGTTTCAATAACAGGTTCACTAGAAGCATGCAAAGTCCTATCATTTTTCTTTTTCTTCCTTTTAGAAGGACTAGGTGCATCTATATTATTTCTCTGAGAATCTTGCTCAATTCTCTTAGGATGGCCTTCAGGATACAAAGGTTCCTGAGTCATTTTACCACCTCTAGTCATAACTCTAACAACATTATCAATATTCTTACTATTCAAATCATTGAGCAAATCATTTTGAGCTTTAAGTACTTGTTCTACTTGAGTGGTAACCATAGAAGCATGTTTACTAATAAGTTTAAGTTCACCTTTGACATTAGCCATATAATCACCCAAGTGTTCAAGCATATTTGAATTGTATTTCAATTGTCTACCAAAATAAGCATTGAAGTCTTCTTGCTTAACCATAAAGTTATCAAACTCATCCAAACATTGGCTAGCAAACTTAGTAGGAGGGATTTCAGCTTTATCATATCTATAGAGAGAATTTACCTTTACTACATATGTCGGGTTATCAAGACCATGTGTTTCTTCAATAGGTGATGGATTAAAACCATATATTTCTTCAACAGGCGATAAATTAAGACCATGTATTTCTTCAATAGGAGGTAAATTCTTAACATCTTCAGCTTTAATGCCCTTTTCTTTCATGGATTTCTTTGCCTCTTGCATATCTTCAGGACTCAGAAATAGAACACCCCTTTTCTTCGGAGTTGGTTTAGGAATAGGCTCACGAGTTGGCTCAGGAGCTGGCTCAGGAAGTGTCCAATTATTTTCATTTGTCAACATATTATTCAATAGAATTTCAGCTTCATCCGGTGTTCTTTCCCTGAAAATAGAACCAACACAACTATGCAGGTGGTCTCTGGAAACATCTGTTAGTCCATTATAAAAGATATCAAGTATTTCATTTTTCTTAAGAGGATGATCAGGAAAAGCATTAAGTAACTTGAGAAGCCTCCCCCAAGCTTGTGGGAGACTCTCTTCTACAATTTGCACGAAATTATATATATATCCCTTAAAGCAGCTTGTTTCTTATGAGCAGGGAAATATTTAGCAGAGAAGTAATAAATCATATCCAAGGGACTATGCACACAACCAGGATCAAGAGAATTAAACCATATCTTAGCATCACCCTTTAATGAGAACGGAAATATTTTAAGGATATAAAAGTAACGAGTTCTCTCATCAGTAGTGAACAGGGTGGCAATATCATTTAATTTAGTAAGATGTGCCACAACAGTTTCATATTCATAGCCATGAAAAGGATCGGATTCAACCAAAGTAATTATATCAGGATCAATAGAGAATTCATAATCCTTATCAGTAACAAAGATAGGTGAAGTAGCTAAAGCAGGGTCAGGTTTCATTCTAGCATTAAGAGATTGCTGCTTCCATTTAGCTAATAACCTCTTGAACTCGTATCTATCTTTGCAAGCTAAAATAGCTAAAGAAGCTTCTTTATCAAAAACATAACCCTTAGGAATAACAGGCAAGTCTTCATCATCACTTTCATTAGTATTATCAGATTCAATATTTTCATTCTCTCTAGCCCTAGCAAGTTGTTCATCAAGAAATTCACCAAGTGGCACATTAGTATCAAGCATAGAAGTAGTTTCATCATAAGTATCATGTATAGCAGAAGTGGCATCATCAATAACATACGGCATATCAGAACGAATAGCAGAAGCAGGTATAGGTGTCGCAAGCTTACTCGAAACAGAAGGTGAATCAAGTGCAGAGCTAGATGGTAGTTCCTTACCTCCCCTCGTAGTTGAGGGATAAATCTTAGTTCTCGGATCTTTCAAGTTCTTCATAATGATAAGCAGATATAAATCCCAAGTGACTCAAAGAATAGAGCTATGCTCCCCGGCAACGGCGCCAGAAAATAGTCTTGATAACCCACAAGTATAGGGGATCCCAAAAGTTTTCTGGATCTTGAGGTGGACGTTCGTGAAGCGCTATATGTATTTGTGCAAGGTCTCGCTTGGTTGCTACTTCACGCGCCGCAGGTCGCCCATCGCAGGAGCGCGATCACGGGTGCCTTGGAAGTTGGTGATGAAACACTCGCAAAACTCGTCCCACGAGGAGATCGACCCATCCGGGAGGTGCAGGAGCCAGGAGCGCGTGCCGTCCTTGAGGGACATGGGGAACCAGTTTGCCATTACCTTCTCATCTCCATTCGCCGCCTCAATGCTCAACGAGTAGAGCTGGAGGAACTCCGCGGGGTCAGGAGTGCCGTCATAGCTGATACATCTCCGTCGTATCTAATTTTCCAAACACTTTTTCCCTTGTTTTGGACTCTAACTTGCATGATTTGAATGGAACTAACCCGGACTGACGTTGTTTTCAGCAGAATTACCATGGTGTTATTTATGTGCAGAAACAAAAGTTCTCGGAATGACCTGAAACTCCAGGGAGATTATTTTTGGAAATAATAAAAAATACTGGCAAAGAATCAAGGCCAGGGGGCCCACACCCTAGCCACGAGGGTGGGGGCGCGCCTGCCCCCCTTGGCGCGCCCCCTGCCTCATGGGCCCCCTAGAGCTCCACCGAGCTCAACTCCAACTCCATATATTCATGTTCGGGGAGAAAAAAAAATCAGGGAGAAACATACATCGCGTTTTACGATATGGAGCCGCTGCCAAGCCCTAAACTCTATCGGGAGGGCTGATCTGGAGTCCGTTCAGGGCTCCGGAGAGGGGAATCGGTCGCCGTCGTCATCATCAACCATCCTCCATCACCAATTTCATGATGCTCATAGCCGTGCGTGAGTAATTCCATCGTAGGCTTGCTGGACGGTGATGGGTTGGATGATATTTATCATGTAATCGAGTTAGTTTTGTTAGGGTTTGATCCCTAGTATCCACTATGTTCTAAGATTGATGTTGCTATGACTTTGCCATGCTTAATGCTTGTCACTAGGGCCCGAGTGCCATGATTTCAGATCTGAACCTATTATGTTTTCATGAATATATGTGAGTTCTTGATCCTGTCTTGCAAGTCTATAGTCACCTACTATGTGTTATGATCCGGCAGCCCCGAAGTGACAATAGTCGGGACCACTCCCGGTGATGACCGTAGTTTGAGGAGTTCATGTATTCACTATGTGTTAATGCTTTGGTCTGGTAGTCTATTAAAAGGAGGCCTTAATATCCCTTAGTTTTCGCTAGGACCCCGCTGCCACGGGAGGGTAGGACAAAAGATGTCATGCAAGTTCTTTTCCATAAGCACGTATGACTATATTCAGAATACATGCCTACATTACATTGATGAAATGGATCTAGTTCTTCTCACCCTATGTTATGACTGTTACATGATGAACCACATCTGGCATAATTCTCCATCACCGATCCAATGCCTATGAGCTTTTCACATATTTTTCTTCGCTTATTTACTTTTCCGTTGCTACTGTTACAATTACTATAAAACGCAAAAATATTACTTTTGTTATTGTTATAGTTACTTCCATATTACTTTGCTACTAAATACTTTGCTGCAGATACTAAGTTACCCAGGTGTGGTTGAATTGACAACTCAACTGCTAATACTTGAGAATGTTCTTTGGCTCCCCTTGTGTCGAATCAATAAATTTGGGTTGAATACTCTACCCTCAAAAACTGTTGCGATCCCCTATACTTGTGGGTTATCAATAGCGTGGAGGCAGGTCTGGCTTGAACTTGCCGGGCCAGACGACGTAGCACAGTTCTAGGTTGAAGGCACGATAGCCTGCCGCACTCACAGGTGTCGACCGCATGGGTGGAGCTTTGTCTTGACGCCTGTGCGCCACGACCTTCGGCGGCGCATGGTCCTGGTACTGGCGCTGTGGTGCTAGGAGCGCGCATGCATCAGCTTGCGGCCGCTGGACCACCTGGCATCTTGCCTCATCGGGCGCCGGTGCTCCGTGCGGCGGGTCGCGCTGGGGCGGATCACGCCTGGGCTCAGGGTCGGCGCCCCACAGAGGATGAGGAGGGGGCACACCATGAGCCATGTCGCCTGCCTGGGACGGCGGGGGATGGAGCGAGCGGGATGGTGTAGGGGCCTCGCTGGCGGTGCTGACGAGCTCGGTGATGTGGCCAAGCCAGTCGTTGTAGAGGTCATTGGCGGGGCGATAACGCAGGAGCCGTACGCCATGAGCAGCGCAACCTGCGCATTTGCCGGACCACAGCGAGCATGCGAGGACGACGGCATGGCTGGAGTGGGTGATGGAGTGGCGGTGCGGGCGTCGCGCCGCACGGAGGGTGGCGGCAACGAGTCTTGCTGCTCATGGGCGGTAGGGTCGGTGGCGGCATTGGCTGCAGGGGAAGCAGAGCTGCGCGGGGCGCCGCGGCCCGCGGGCACCATCGGAGCGATGCGAGTGGCTCGGCGCTCGGAACGGACCCGGCAGGCATCCTCCATGGGTGCGACGGAGCGGGATGAAGTGGGACTCGACGGAAGAATCCGACAGGCCCCTACCTGGCATGCCAAATGTCAGATTCAGGGCTCTGCAGACCCAAGAAGGTTCGAACTCAGGGTCGTGTACGAAGATCTCAACCTCTCAAGTCCAGAGCTTGCCGTCCCGTAGCCCAGCCTAGCTGGATTCGTGAGGGTGAGGGAGAAGATGAACATGACAGTTTACCTAGGTTCGGGCCACCTTGCGGTGTAAAACCCTACTCCTTCTTTGTGGTCGATTGGCCTCATGAGGGGCTGAGGATGAACTAGTACAGTGGATGAACAACCTCGTGAGGGCTCTGGTGGTGAGGGTGGAAAGGATTGGATCTGGATCCCTCTACGGTGGTGGCTAACCTATATTTATAGTGGCCTTGGTCCTCTCCCCGAAACTTAGGCGGGAAGGGATTCCACAACGACCAATTTGAAAGGGGACAAGTAGTACATCTAATCCTGACGAAAGGTGGTGTTCTCCTGCAAAGCATCCGGTCGTGATGCAGCGGTGGGCTCGGTGATGACCTCCGTCCTACCGAGCATGCGGTCTTGGTCTTGTAGCACCATAATGGAAACCTTTGGGAGATTCCTCGGGAACCCACGTCTGTCCTTGCCTCCTTAGCACCAAAAAGGAAACTGCCTCCTCTGCGCCCGGTGGCGCCCGGTTGGCCTTGGTCGTCATGGCTCATGTCATTGTGGCCTCATGAGGCTGGGTACCTGCATAGAAATCTCCGCTCCTCGGGAGGCCGCCTGGAGTGGCCGCACCCTCGGGAGGTCATGGTGTCGTCCGCCTCGTGAGGCTTGGCCCCTCGCGAGGGTCTTGTCTTGGCGGTCTTGTAGATGGGCCGCACCAGGCTGCCGAAGGAGCCACGTCGTGGGCTGCAGGAAGGCAAGTCTGGGTACCCTAGTTCCCAGGACACTGACAGGTGTGTCCAAGGGCCCAGACTTCACAAGCAAGACCCTCGCGAGGGACCCCGGCTCCCAAGACGAACTACATCAAGGCCTCCCGAGGGTCTCCCGTAGGGCGGTCTCCCGAGGTTACCTCAGGAGACCCCCGAGGGGCGGTACTTCTAGGCTCGCCACGCAACCTCGCGAGGCGCGGGGTGACATGGGCCATGACAAGCAGCGCCAGGAGGGCGCCAGCGGGCACAGACAAGGATGCTTTCCTCTTTGGTGCTAAGGAGGCAAGTACATACACTGGTTCCCGATGAATCCCACAAAGGTTTCCGTCCTAGTGCAACAAGACCAAGACCATGGCCTCGGCAGGACTGAGGTCATCACCGAGCCTACCCGCGCGTCACGATGAGAAGCTTTGCAAGCGAAGACCACCTTTAGTCAAGATAGGGTGTACTACTGCCCCCTTCAAAATTGGTCGTTGTGGTATCCCTTCTCGCCTAAAGCCTTGGGGGAAGAGGACCGGGTCAGTATAAGTATAGGCCAACCTCCACTGTAGAGAGGGGGACCGAATCCATTCACCTCCCGAGCCTTGACAGGGCAACTCACCCTTGTACTAGTTCATACTCATCCTCCTCGCGAGGCAATCCACCACAAAGCAGGAGTAGAGTCTTATACCGCAAGGTGGCCTGAACCTGGGTAAATCATCGTGTTCCTCCCTTCTTCCACTCACTCAAGCACAATGGAGCATCATCGTGGGGCAGTGAGCAGCAAGTCAGAGCCTAGTAGAGTCCTTCGCGCACGCCCCAAAAGTTTGAACCTTTCTTGGGTCTGTGAAGCCCCGCTTTTGACACCCACTACCAGGAGAAAGCTTATAGATAGAATTTTAGCAGTAGCGCTGGAAAAGGGAGAAGCGCTACTGCTAATTAGCAGTAGTGATGGGGAGCAACCAACGCTACAAGTAGAAAATTAGCAGTAGCTCTAGGCGGCAATGCACCGCTACTACTAAGTGGCCCCATCGCCATCGACCGAGGCTGCCCATAGTAGTAGCGTTTGGCATAAACCAACACTACTACTAATAGCAGAGTAGTAGTGCTTGTCGGCAGGCCACCACTACTGATGTTGGTGCACCATGCCAGTAGGTGGGCCCCGACTAGTAGCAGCGCAGGGCCACCGATAAGAGCTACTGCTATGGAGATTAGCAGTAGCGCTCATTGTCACTCCGCGCTACTGGTACGCATAGTTGCCACCTTTTCTCCCTCTCCCCCTCCCCTCCCCTTTCCCTCATCTACCTCCCTCACTTAGTTCTTCCTTCTCCTACCTCTCTTGTCTCCCCATTAATGCCCCCATCCACCATCTCCTCCATTAATGACCTCTCTTTCTCTCTAGCTTCCTTATAACTTTTTTTGTCTCTCCCTCCTTCACTTTCCCCATTAATACGTTTGTCTCACTAGCTAGCTCTCCCTCATCTCCACTAGTTAGGTGGAGCATCTCCTTCCAACTAGATCTACCATGCATCTTTGTCCTACTACTTTCGATCCCTAGATAGTGGCACCGGCCATCTACTGTATGTTTGCTCGATTGATCCCTCTCTCGGGACGAAAGGTGAGCAAAAAGTTGTGCTTTGCAAGAATTAGTGGAAATATGTGTGTTTGTGCTATGATGGTGGGAATATGTGTGTGTGACATGAGTTGCCGCATATGTGTATTTGTCGGATCATGCGTGACATGAGTTGCTTATGTTTTACCGAAATGTTAATTTATTTCCATTTCGTCGAATTTCGGGCAAACTCTATATGCCATACTTTTAGGGAAGGTCATGCCGAAATTTTGTATGACTTTGATATATGCATGCATGGTAAAAATTCTTTTGCTTATTATACCGCGCAGGCAATCATTAAGGTTAGTGGAAGGGTGGTGGGAAGACGGTTGCGATCTGCGGTGCGTGATGTGTATTTAAATAACTGGACTAGGGTTATATGTCCATGTAGAAGATGCAAACCAATCATCATCTTGGACCCCTTTGACCGTGGCAGTTTGAAGGCACACCTTCTCATGCATGGTTTCATGGATGGGTATACTCGGAGGATAACTGAAGATGATGATGAGGATGTCCACATGGCAGACAATAACGACATGGGGGTAGACGAAGAGATGCCCGACGATGATGGACCTAAAGAAGAGTTTGAGGGCGTAGGACATGGCGGAGGAGAAGAGGCCAGACACGGCGGAGAATAGGCAGATACGCCGTAGTCTTCGACGTGACTAAGTTTAGTCGTACGGGACCCTCATGTTCGAGACCTACTTCGCAAGAGTATGGCTAGTGACAGAGCCGCTTCAAGAGAGGAGGCCAAGCTGGCGCAACTGGAGGTAGACTCGAATACTCCATTTTATGACGGTTGCGATCTCGTGGTGACCCGCTTGAGTTTCACGCTCGAACTTCTAAAGATGAAGGCCAAAAACAAATGGACAGACACAAGCCTCAATGAGCATTTGAAGTATCTACATAATAAAGTTCTTCCCTCAGGGAACCTGTATCCTACTAGTGTCAGTGAGGCCAAGAAGATCGTGTGCCCTCTTGATCTACCCCACATTAGATACCAGGCATGCATCAACGATTTCATCATTTATCGGAAGGAGCATGCATAAAAAACTAGTTGTCTGGTGTGCAATGCTTCTTGATACAAGAAGGCCGGGAAGAAATTTCCCGAGAAAGTTGTATGGTACTTAACAATCACTCCCCGTCTGCAGCGTTATTTTGTAGATCCTAAGGAAACAAAGTTCATGCGCTGTCACACGGAGAGGGTGAAGCCTGACAACAGAGATGATACGAAGCTGAGACACCTCCTGGATGCTAGCCAGTGGCAAGCATTGAATGCGGAATATGGATATTTCGCAGATGATACAAGCACAGGTACAACGAGGTGCTATACAAACGGGTTTTAACCCCTATCGGCGATGGCATTTTGAACTGTCGCCAAGTGAGTGTGTGCGATAAGGGGGTCATTCCCACATGACCCAAAAACCATCGGGGATAGGGAGCCATGATGCATACAGTTGTCCCTATAAAAAAGTTTATGATATCTCGAATATCCCAAATGCTTAATCCTTGCTACTCTTTGTGCTCGCATTGCAATCACAGTCGGTATTCTGTGGTGCTACATTTATGATGCGCGGCCCATCACAAACAGTTCACAATTATAGAATGTGTATGATAATCAAACAATCACATGCATTCACTTTTTCCAAACAGTATGCTATAACTAATTAAGAAGATTAGCTAATCATCGTACGGGTATCAGATAGGATTATGAAATGTTGGACCGTGGTAACATCATCGTACATGATAACTATCACACACGCAATTCTGTGGTGCAATGTTTATGATGTGTACCACATCAGAAATAGTTCATGATTGCAAATCGTGTACGATAAGGCAACTATCACAAACATTTAGTTTGGCCGCACCGTTTGTGGCATTGTCTAACAGCACACACGCCTTGCAAAACTGCAACTATGTGCATCCTTGCACACGTTTCCTCTCTGTGAACCATGTCGGATTATGGTGTATATCACAAACGTTTGTGTTTTATCGACCGTGTGCACCGTAACGACCTGTAGAGCGTAATTGCACCGTAATTTAGTTGCTTCTATTTAAAATTGTACGGGATTTGAATTTGAAATTATGTTATAGCTTTATTCATATCCATCAGGTTTGAACAACCAATGCATTATCCGGTTCACAGGTACATATGTTCAAGAATTCCATAAGCACCAAATAAAGAATGATGAACCACAGTTGTATACTTGCACTATTAAAGATGGTAAAGAAAGAGGCAAAATACATTCTGGTTGTTGAACAAGGTGAAGCGGAATGCCCATTTGTGCCCTCCTCCATGCAAAAGGAACGCATGACTCTAGTCCAACCCCTTGTGATGGCCGACCGCCCATCCTTCGCTATCTTCATGAACACATCTAGATAGTCATCGTGTTTCGGTAGAAATACTTTAACCTTTGGGAACACTGCAGAGGAAAAGGATTCAGACATTGTCATCTAACACAACTCATTATGGGCAGTAAAAAGAAGGCTGCAGAGTTCTTACTTACCATCCTACAGTTTGCTGTTGTCTTGGATAAAGTGTAAAAAAATAGTTTAATAGCCATCTTTTGACCCATTCTACTAACAATCTTTATCGGCTTCCTCACTTGATGCTGGTTCATCAATATCTCATTGCCCCATACACAGAAAGGGCAGAAGAGCGGATCTTTACCAATGACATATGTACCTAAAAGCACCAACTTAATATTAGAAGCTAAACAACAATTACACAATGATGTAGTACAACAATCCCTCCATCCCATTATATAATAGTCCCTCCGTCCAAAAATAAGTGACCCAACTTTGTACTAACTTCAGTACAAAGCTATACAAAGTTGAGTCACTTATTTTGGGACGGAGGGAGTATCTTATAACATCCAATATACTAACATATTGGATGAATTAACATCTTATATTATGGGCCGAAGGGGGTTTATTGCATTTTTACATATTAGTTGATTAACTCCTATTGTGTTGTTGTTGTTGCTGCTGCTCTTCTGCGCACATCTAGACATCAACAGAACCTTAAGGTAACATTCTTCCTTGTTGCTATGCAGCCTAGCATTGCATATTTAGACATTCAGTATAGTGCATGTTGCTGTGTAGCCTCAAATATATTATACATGGCCCTAGTTAACCTACTGATAAATGGGTTAAAGATATATCCAGTTAAAAGTCTGATTCACCGATTAGTCCCTTATCAGACCCCGACCTATATGGTACCAGCTACCGATATCCTGAACAATGAGTATATATAAGCCATGGGATGAAACTAACCTTGATGGTAAACAACAATCGTTCCCAAAATTGTCTTGTGTAAGTACATCAAGAGGCATGTTAAGCACAACAAGCTAAATATCAACCAAATATATCCATGGCAGAAAAATAATCTCCAAAGGAAAAAGTCCAAAACAAACCTTCAATTTGTAGGCGAAAGCTAAATCAAACCCCGAACTCTCAATCCCTGAAATCAGCACACCAAACTCTCTAATCCTGGTCTATTTTAAACCTTGACAGAACATGGCCGGGATTTGCTGAATTGGGCCGGCCCAGTAGCGCAATTGCTCGCTCGCGCGCACTAATCTGGTTTTTTCTTAGTTTTTCCTTTTGCGTTTTCATTTCTTTTTTCATTTTTACACAGGTCTAATTTTTCTCAGTACACAATGTACATTTTTTAACACACACATTAAATATTTTTGGATAAACTTTTGATATTTTCAAATATTTTATGTACATTTATAAATTACATGTTTTCAAAACTTTTTGAATACATGGTAATATTTTTTCAACTACATGTTTTACATTTTCTTAATGATGATAAACGTTTTATAAAACTACACAACACTCTTTTACGTGGTTCAACATTTTTAAATTTGCATACACTTTCTCAAGGACATGCCACATATATTCTGTTAAGGTTTTGACACATTTTTTACATCACACAAATATTTTTTTTACATTGTAAACACATTCTTTTAAAAATGTCACGGAGACATTTTTTGGAACTCGTGATCATTCTTGAAATGTTACATTTTTTAGTGTATAAAACATTTTTTGAATCATACAAATATTATTATACAATGTATAATCATTTGGATTGGCACATACATTTTTTAAAACTTGTGATATTTTCTGGATGGCACAAAATATTTTCAGGTTTCAGAAAATGTTTATGAATCAAAACGTGTCCGCACTTTAATATTTTGTTCAGGTTGCAGAAAAATATTATGTTTCAAAGAGCGTTTGCACTTTAAATTTTGTTCAGGTTTCAAAAAATGTTTATGAAGGTGTTCGCTTTTTCAAAGTTGTTTGTTTTTTAGAAGTATTCGAAATTTTCAAAAAGTTCTTGCACTTTATAAAATGTTCAAAGATTTCATTAATAAATACGTTTTCAATAATTGTTTGCCCCTAAAAAATCTTTACAATGTTCGGCGCTTTGGTTTCTGATTAAATATTTCGGGCCTCTGCTATGTCAGTCATAGTCGTGTGGTGTAGTGGCTACCAGGTCCCAAGTTCGACTCCACAACATGTTTTTTTGTTTTCGAATCATTATGTCGTCCATTAAGAAAAATAAAGGAAGAATTTTTTACGTGACTTGTTAAGGAAAAAAACTCGCTTCATGTCTGGTGGGCTGGCCCAGTCGAGTCCACTGCCAACAATCCGAAACATTTTTTAAATACATTATTTATGAAATAATTTACGAAATTCCAAAAATTGTATTAAAAATGTGACACAATTTTGAAAATACGAAATATTTTTCATAGCATGTGAAAAAGTATTGGAATTCTGAACATTTTTTGATAAATGTGATTTTTTTGAAATCGCGAACAGTTTTTAAAAATGCTAATAGAGTTGATTTTGTGCGAAACACAAAATTCCAACTAGTTTTTAAAAACACAAAACGAATTGAATTTGTGCAAAAATTAGAAAATAGAAACATTTTTAACTTTTGAACAATTTTAGAAATGTGTGAACATTTTTTAAACCTCATGAATTCTTGTTGTGTTATAGTGGGCCTGCCCAAATTCTAGTCCGTGAGAGTAGCTGGAATCCCGGCCAGGATTGTAGTCTTCCCAGCGTGCCAAACAGGTCTAGGGTCCAAAATAGACCGGGATTACAAGTTCAGAGTGCCAATTTCCGGGATTCAAAGTTCAGGGTTTGATTTAGCTTTTGTCTACAACTTCAAGGTTTATTTTGGACTTTTTCCATCTCCAAATGATAGCTTCAGTGTGTAGGTTTAAGCATGCTAGTTAAGCAAAACAAGTGGAAATGTGTGTTAACTGCAATAGGCCTAACATTTAACAACATGCAAATATAGTCATTCAAACTAGTATTGTGCCGGTCTAAGTACACTGATTATTGTTAAATAAAAATGGAAATGCGTGTTAACTACAACATGCTTAACAACAACCAAATATAGTCATTCATAGTGGTATTGTTGAAACTGGTATTGATGAAATTGAACTGCACAGTTTATACTTGCACATATAGAACATCACGTTATGAATAACTGGAATAAACAAGGCATACTACGAACAACCAATGATATCATTTGAAACTAGACATATGCTAACTACAAACGACCGAACAACCAAAAAACTTTGAAAGAGTCATATGCTAGCTATAACAGGCTTAACAACAAGCAAATATATGCATTCCTATTGGTATGTTTAGAACAAATATTGATGAAAATGTATTGCACAGTAAATAGTTGCACATATAGATAATCACATTGTGAACAACTGAAATAGACAAGGCATACTGCTAACAACCAAATATAGCAATTAAAACTGGACATATTCTCATGACACTACAAAAGGGACTCGACAAAACAAATCATGGGTTCCCCCCTGTGAAGAGGCACGGCAAAACAAATCATGGGTTTCCTCACTTGTCACAGATGGGCTCGTTCCCGTGGGAAGAGCACGGACCCTGGGTGCGCTCCATGTTGTCTCAGATGGGCTCCTTCCCCTTGGAAGAGCACGGCTGTAGGGTGCCCTCCCTAATGTTGCAGATGGGCTCTTTCCCCTTGGAAGAGGTAGAGAGGGCGCCCTCCTCATGGTTTCCGTCGATGAGGTTTGACTTGGAAGCTATGGGTCCCAAGCCAGCGTAACAGAATGTGTCCTTCAGAAATGACAAAAGGGGCTTGATGGCGATGCAGGATGGAAAATTCTTGATAGCGAGCCAGAGGAGTTCAGCGACGGGGCCATGGATGAGATCGACGACGGTTGAACCCGAGGGGTTGGGGGTGGGCCACTTAACCTGTGACATAGCCCGCGTCAGGCCATCGCTGTGGACGACCTCGATGTCGTAGCCGGTGTCCGCGACATAAGCGCATACTCCAGACCGCTGATTGAGAGCCTGTGGCCAGTAATGGTCATTAGCTTCCTCGGCGGCCACCTTAGCGACGTCGGGCGAAGAGGCTATGATACACCTCTTTTGGGCCAGTCGCTCCTCGAGCTCCACGGAAGGCGTAGCCGGGCTTAGGCTGCGATGCTCTCGAGTGAGGTATCGGGATGGGGATGGGGATATATGGGAAAGGGGGCGTTTGGCAGGCATCATCTAAGAAACTCAGGGCGGCTAGGGTATGGAGATCAGCGGGTAAGCTACACGGGCAAACCGACAGATGTTGACAATGGAGGCCTTGTGGCAGCGATGGCGACGACCTTGCTAGGGTTTCGAGCGAGGGTGGGGTTGTGGTGTGTGTGTGTTTGTGTGCACTACAAAAAAAAGACACATTCGTGACATTTTGGGCCGAACCAATTTTTTTCTATCATGCTTATGACACTTCTATGATGATAACTATGACATAACTATGACATCATAGATGTGGTGGGCTCCTACTTCTATGACAAAAAATCATGACAGAAAATGGGCTTTTCGTCCTGGGCGGGCCGGAGACGCAACTGCATGACATTCTTTGGGCTGTCCATGATGGAAAAAACTATGGTAGAAGTGAGGGCGAGGAAAATATCGGGGAGTTCCCGGTTACGGTGGGTGGTCGGGGCCGACCGATGCATAGTGGGATTGCATGTTTCTCTCATACATGTACATGCGTGGGTGCGAGGCATTGGGCTCTACCTGAACCCGAGCGAGGCGTTCGCCTATTGAACCCGAGCCATTGCACTGCAGGCTACGCGTTACTCAACCCAAGCGATCGATCGATCTGGCTATTAATTGAACTCGATTGAGTGATTCCTTTGCTACTACTACTAACTGAAGCTGATCGAACCTGCTGCCTCTTGATGAACAGTGAGCGTTGTTGGGGGTTGGATGAACTGTTCCTGGTGGGGGTTGGATGAACATGACCCCGTGGTAGTAGAGGCCGTTGCCGCTGGATGAACATGACCCCGATCGAGCCGGTTGGGGGTGGATGAACAGGACCCCATGGAGGGCTGGTTGAACAGTAGCAGGTGGAGGGCTGGATGAACAGTAGCCAATGGAGGGGTGGTTGAACAGTAGCCGGTGGAGGCTGGATGAACAGGAGCCCATTGATGAACAATAGCCGGTCTGTTGGAAATATGCCCTAGAGGCAATAATAAATTGGTTATTATTATATTTCCTTGTTCATGATAATCGTTTATTATCCATGCTAGAATTGTATTGATAGGAAACTCAGATACATGTGTGGATACATAGACAACACCATGTCCCTAGTAAGCCTCTAGTTGACTAGCTCGTTGATCAATAGATGGTTACGGTTTCCAAACCATGGACATTGGATGTCGTTGATAACAGGATCACATCATTAGGAGAATGATGTGATGGACAAGACCCAATCCTAAGCCTAGCACAAGATCGTGTAGTTCGTTTGCTAAAGCTTTTCTAATGTCAAGTATCATTTCCTTAGACCATGAGATTGTGCAACTCCCGGATACCTTAGGAGTGCTTTGGGTGTGCCAAATGTCACAACGTAACTGGGTGGCTATAAAGGTACACTATAGGTATCTCCGAAAGTGTCTGTTGGGTTGGCACGAATCGAGACTAGGATTTGTCACTCCGTGTAAACGGAGAGGTATCTCTGGGCCCACTCGGTAGGACATCATCATAATGTGCACAATGTGACCAAGGAGTTGATCACGGGATGATGTGTTACGGAACGAGTAAAGAGACTTGCTGGTAACGAGATTGAATAAGGTATCCGGATACCGACGATCGAATCTCGGGCAAGTACAATACCGCTGGACAAAGGGAATTGAATACGAGATTGATTGAATTCTCGACATCGTGGTTCATCCGATGAGATCATCGTGGAACATGTGGGAGCCAACATGGGTATCCAGATCCCGCTGTTTGTTATTGTCCGGAGAGTTGTCTCCGTCATGTCTGCATGGTTCCCGAACCCGTAGGGTCTACACACTTAAAGTTCGATGACGCTAGGGTTATTAGGAAGACTTTTATGTGATTACCGAATGTTGTTCGGAGTCCCGGATGAGATCCCGGACGTCACGACGAGTTCCGGAATGGTCCGGAGGCAAAGATTTATATATGGAAAGTTGTTGTTCGGGTTCCGGGAAAAGTTCAGTTTTTTCCGGTATTGTACCGGGAAGCTTCCGGAAGGTTCCGGAGGATTCCGGAGGGGTCCGGAGGTCCGGAAAATGTTCGACCACGTCCAATACAGCAGCATGGGCTGTAAGGGGGCGCCCTAACCTTAATGGGCCAAGGGCACCAGCCCCCCAAGGCCCATGCGCATGGGAGTGGGGAAACCCTAAGGGGGAGGGCCTCCACTTGACTTGGGAGGCACTCCTCCCCCCCTTGGCCACCGCCCCCAACCCTAGATGGGATCTAGGGGTGGCCGGCCCCCTCTCTCCCCACCTATAAATAGTGGAGGGGTGGGAGGGAGGCCACACCCTTGAACCTGGCGCAGCCCCTCCCCTCCAATACCTCTCCTCCTCCGCGTGAGCTTGGCGAAGCCCTGCCGGAGAACTACCACTCCATCACCACCACGGCGCCGTGCTGCTGTTGGACTCTCTTCCTCAACCTCTCCTTCCTCCTTGCTGGATCAAGGCATGGGAGATGTCTCCGTTCCGTATGTGTGTTGAACGTAGAGGTGCCGTCCGTTCGGCGCTAGGATCATCGGTGATTTGGATCGCGACGAGTACGACTCCATCAACCCCGTTCACTTGAACGCTTCCGCTTAGCGATCTACAAGGGTATGTAGATGAACTCTCCTTCCCCTCGTTGCTAGATTACTACCAAGATTGATCTTGGTGATGCGTAGAAAATTTTAAATTTCTGCCACGATCCCCAACAGTGGCATCATGAGCTAGGTCTATGTGTAGTTTCTATGCACGAGTAGAACACAAGTTGTTGTGGGCGTCGATTTTGTCAATTTACTTGCCATTACTAGTCTTATCTTGATTCGGCGGCATCGTGGGATGATGCGGCCTGGACCAACCTTACACTTACTCTTACGTGAGACTGGTTCCACCGACTGACATGCACTAGTTGCATAAGGTGGCTAGCGGGTGTCTGTCTCTCCCACTTTAGTCGGATCGGATTCGATGAAAAGGGTCCTTATGAAGGGTAAATAGAAATTGGCATATCGCGTTGTGGTTTTGGCATAGGTAAGAAACGTTCTTGCTAGAAACCTATAGCAGCCATGTAAAAATTTGCGACAACAATTAGAGGACGTCTAACTTGTTTTTGCAGCATGTGCCGTGTGATGTGATATGGCCAAAAGGATGTGATGAATGATATATATGATGTATGAGATTGATCATGTTCTTGTAATAGGAATCACGACTTGCATGTCGATGAGTATGACAACCGGCAGGAGCCATAGGAGTTGTCTTAATTTATTTATGACATGCGTGTCAACATAAACGTCATGTAATTACTTTACTCTATTGCTAAAGCGTTAGCCATAGTAGTAGAAGTAATAGATGATGAGACAACTTCAAGAAGACACGATGATGGAGATCATGATGATGGAGATCATGGTCTCATGCCGGTGACAATGATGATCATGGAGCCTCGAAGATGGAGATCAAAAGTAGCAAAATGATATTGGCCATATCATGTCACTATTTGATTACATGTGATGTTTATCATGTTTTACGTCTTATTTGCTTAGAACGACGGTAGCTTAAATAAGATGATCCCTCACTAAAATTTCAAGAAAAGTGTTCCCCCTAACTGTGCACCGTTGAGAAGGTTCGTTGTTTTGAAGCACCACGTGATGATCGGGTGTGATAGATTCTAACGTTCGAATACAACGGGTGTTGACGAGCCTAGCATGTACAGACATGGCCTCAGGACACATGCGAAACACTTAGGTTGACTTGATGAGCCTAGCATGTACAGACATGGCCTCGGAACACGGAAGACCAAAAGGTCGAACATGAGTCGTATAGAAGATACGATCAACATGAGATGTTCACCGTTGATGACTAGTCCGTCTCACATGATGATCGGACACGGCCTAGTCGATTCGGATCATGTTTCACTTAGATGACTAGAGGGATGTCTATCTGAGTGGGAGTTCATTAAATAATTTGATTAGATGAACTCAATTATCATGAACATAGTCTAAATTGTCTTTGCAAATATGTTGTAGATGAATAGCTCACGTTGTAGCTCCCTGTTTCAATACGTTCCTAGAGAAAGATTAAGTTGAAAGATATTGTAAGCAATGATGTGGACTAGGTCCGTAGTCCGAGGAGTGTCCTCACTGCTACACAAAAGGCTTACGTCTTTGATGCACCGCTCGATGTGCAAACCCCTACAACGTCGTCTGTGGGTGTTGTGAACACCTGACAGACACATCCTGATGACTACTTGATAGTTTAGTGCACCATACTTTACGGCTTAGAATCAGGATTCCAATGACGTTTTGAACGTCATCAGACATATGAGATGTTCCAAGAGCTGAAATTGGGATTTCAGGCTCATGCCCGTGTTGAGAGGTATAAGACCTCTGACAAGTTCTTTTGCCAACAAGATGGAGGAGAATAGCTTAGCTAGTGGGCATGTGCTCAGAATGTCTGGGTGCTACAATCACTTAAATCAAGTGGGAGTTAAACTTCTAGATAAGATAGTGATTGATAGAGTTCTCTAGCCACTATCACTAAGCTACTAGATCCTCGTGATGAACTATGACATGCAAGGGATGGAGTTGATCCTGAAGCTGTTCGCGGTGCTTAAGACCGCAAAAGGTAGAAATCAAGAAGGAGCATCAAGTGTTGATGGTTTAACAAGACCACTGGTTTCAAGAAGGGCAAGGGCTAGAAGGGAAACTTCATGGATAGCAAACCAGTTGCCGCTCCAGTGAAGGAACCCAAGGTTGAACCCAAACCCGAGACTAAGTGCTTCTATTGTAAGGGGAACGGTCACTGGTAGCGGAATTACCCCAAATGCATGGTAGATAAGAAGGCTGGCAACTTCAAAAAAGTATATACGTGTCATTAATGTGTACCTTACTAGTACTCCTGGTAGCACCTGGGTATTGGATACCAGTTCAGTTGCTATTATTAGTGACTTGAAGCAAAAGCTACGGACTAAACGGAGATTGGCTAAGGGCGAGGTGACGATGTGTGTTGGAAGTGTTTCCAAAGTTGATGTGATCACCATCGCATGCTCCATCTGCCTTCGGGATTAGTATTGAACCTAGATAAATGTTATCAGGTGTCTACGTTGAGCATGAATATGATTAGATCATGTTCATTGCAATACAGTTATTCATTTAAGTTAGAGAATAATGGTTATTATGTTTACATGAATAATACCTTTTATGTTCATGCACCCTATGTGAATGGTTCATTGAATCTCGGTCATGGTAATACACATGTTCACGACAAAAAGATGTAGAGTTAATAATGATAGTACCAATTTCTCGTGGCACTGCCGCTTAGGTCATATTGGCGTAAGATGCATGAAGAAACTCCATGTCGATGGATGTTTGGAGTCACTTGATTTTGAATCACTTGACACATGCGAGCCATGCCTCATGGGCAGGATGACTAAGACCCCGTTTTCAGGTACAATGAAACGGGCAAGTGACTTGTTGGAAATCATGCATGCTGATGCGTGTGATCCAATGAGAATTGAAGCGTGCGGTGGATATCGCTATTTTCTCATCTTCACTGACGATTTGGGTAGATATAGGTATATCTACTTAATGAAGCACAAGTCTGAAACGTTTGAAAAGTTCAAGCGATTTCAGAGTGAAGTTAAGAATCGTCATAACAATAAGATCACGTTCCTACGATCTGATCAAAAGGGGATTTTCTGAGTTCTGAGTTTGGCAATCACTTAAGACATTGTGGAATTGTTTCACAGTTGAAGCCACCTAGAACACCACAAGGTAATGGTGTGTCCGGACGTCGTAATCGAACCCTATGAGATATGGTGCGATCTATGATGTCTCTTACCAATCTACCGTTTTCATTTTGAGGTTATGCGTTAGAGACAGCTGCATTCACTTTAGATAGGACACCATCTAAGTCTGTTGAGATGACGTCATATGAACATTGGTTTGGCAAGAAACCAAAGTTGTCGTTTCTTAATGTTTGGGGATGCGATGCTTAGGGCTTCAGCCAGAGAAGCTCGAACCCAAAGCGGACAAACACATCTTCATAGGATACCCAAGGGTGACAGTTGGGTATACCTTCTATCTCAGATCCGAGGGCAAATTGTTTGTCGCTAAGAATGGGTCCTTTCTCGAGAAGGAGTTTCTCTCGAAAGAATTGAGTGGGAGGAAGATAGAACTTGATGAGGTTGTCGAACCTTTACTTCAACCAGAGAGTGATGCAACACAGAAAGATGTTTTCTGTGGCGCCTATGTCTGTTGAAGAGGAAGTTAATGATAGTGATCATGAAGCTTCGGATCAAGTTGCTACCGAACCTCATAGGTCGACAAGGATATGTACTACTCCTGAGTGGTACGGTAATCCTGTCTTAGATATCATGTTGTTAGACAACAATGAACCTACAAGCTATGGAGAAGCGATGGTGGGCCCGTATTCCAACAAATGGTTAGAAGCCATGAAATCCGAGATAGGATCCATATATCAGAACAAAGTATGGACTTTGGTGGACTTGCCCGATGATCGGCAAGCCATTGAGATAAATGGATCTTTAAGAAGAAGACGGATGTGGGCGGAAATGTTACCGTCTATGAAGCTCGACTTGTGGGAAAGAGTCTTTTCACAAGTTCAAGGAGTTGACTATGATGAGAATTTCTCACCCGTAGCGATGCTTAAGTCCATCGGAATCATGTTAGCATTAGCTGTATTTTTCGATTATGAAATCTGACAGATGGATGTCAAAACAAGTTTTCTTACCAGTTTTCGTAAGAAAAGGTTGTATGTGATATAATAAAAGGTTTTGTCGATCCTAAGGATGCTAAAAGGTATGCTAGCTCCAGCAATCCTTCTATGGACTAGAGCAAGCATCTCAGAGTCAGAATACATGCTTTGATAGAGTGATCAAAGCTTTTAGGTTTATACAATGTTTGCTAGAAACATGTATTTACAAGAAAGTGAGTGGGAGCACTACAACATTTCTCATAAGTATATGTGGATGACATATTGTAGATCCGAAATAATGTAGAATTTCTGGAAAGCATAAACGGTTATTTGAAGAGTGTTTTTCAAAGGAAGACCTGGATAAAGCTGCTTACATATTGGGCATCAAGATCTATAGAGATAGATCAAGATGCCTGATGATACTTTCAAAGAACGCACACCTTGACATGTTTTTGAAGGAGTTCAAAATAGATCAATCAAAGAAGGGGTTCTTACCTGAGTTGTAAGGTGTGAAGTTGAGTAAGACTCAAAGATTGACCACGGCAGAAGAAAGAGGAAGGACGAAGGTCGTCCCCTATGCTTTTGCCATAGGCTCTATACGGTATGCCATGCTGAGTGCCGCATGTCTGGCAAGAGGGTACAAAGGTGATCTAGGAGTGGATCACCAGATAGCGGTCAAAATTATCCTTATAGGAATAAGGAAATGTTTCTCGGTTATGGAGGTGATAAAGAGTTCGACGTAAAGAGTTACGTCAATGCAAGCTTAACACCTATCCGGATAGCTCTTAGTAGAGATACCCGATACGTATAATGGAGCAACAATTTGGAATAGCTCCAAGTGGAACGTGGTAGTAGCATCTATGATATGACATAAAGTTTTGCGAAATACATAGGGATCTGAATATGGCAAGACCCGTTGACTACAACCTCTCTCACAAGCATAACATGATCAAACCCAGAACTCTTTGAGTGTTAATCACATAGTGATGTGAACTTGATCATTGAGTCTAGTAGACTCTTGGATGTTGGTCACATGGCGATGTGACCTGTGAGTGTTAATCACATGGCGATGTGAACTAGATTATTGACTCTAGTGCAAGTGGGAGACTGTTGGAAATATGCCCTAGAGGCAATAATAAATTGGTTATTATTATATTTCCTTGCTCATGATAATCGTTTATTATCCATGCTAGAATTGTATTGATAGGAAACTCAGATACATGTGTGGATACATAGACAACACCATGTCCCTTGTAAGCCTCTAGTTGACTAGCTCGTTGATCAATAGATGGTTACGGTTTCCTAACCATGGACATTGGATGTCGTTGATAACGGGATCACATCATTAGGAGAATGATGTGATGGACAAGACCCAATCCTAAGCCTAGCACAAGATCGTGTAGTTCGTTTGCTAAACCTTTTCTAATGTCAAGTATCATTTCCTTAGACCATGAGATTGTGCAACTCCCGGATACCGTAGGAGTGCTTTGGGTGTGCCAAACGTCACAATGTAACTGGGTGGCTATAAAGGTACACTACAGGTATCTCCGAAAGTGTCTGTTGGGTTGGCATGAATCGAGACTAGGATTTGTCACTCCGTGTAAACGGAGAGGTACTGGGCCCACTTGGTCGGACATCATCATAATGTGCACAATGTGACCAAGGAGTTGATCACGGGATGATGTGCTACGAAAGGAGTAAAGAGACTTTCCGGTAACGAGATTGAACAAGGTATCGGGATACCGACGATCGAATCTCGGGCAAGTACAATACCGCTAGACAAAGGGAATTGAATACGAGATTGATTGAATCCTCGACATCGTGGTTCATCCGATGAGATCATCGTGGAACATGTGGGAGCCAACATGGGTATCCAGATCCCGCTGTTGGTTATTGGCCGGAGAGTTGTCTCGGTCATGTCTGCATGGTTCCCGAACCCGTAGGGTCTACACACTTAAGGTTCGATGACGCTATGGTTATTTTTTTTGAGCATCAGTACAGACACAAGTGCTCATATACACGCGCATACACTCATCCCTATGAACGCACACACGCACACCCTACCCCTATGAGCACCTCCGAGAGACTGAGCCGGTATATCGTCTTGAGATTTACGAAGTCACCGTAGGCACCTCGTCGTCGACGGGAACGTCTCCTCCCACTGAAAGCGCATCGCTAGAAATCCTGAAATAAATCCAGGAATAATGCGAGCACCAGGATTTGAACCCTGGTGGGTTGGGGATACCACTGTCCACCTAACCAACTCAACCACAAGTTGATTCGCATGATGCTAGGGTTATTAGGAAGACTTGTATGTGATTACCGAATGTTGTTCGGAGTCCCAGATGAGATCCCGACGTCACGAGGAGTTCCGGAATGGTCCGGAGGTAAAGATTTATATATGGAAAGTTGTTGTTCGGGTTCCGGGAAAAGTTCGGTTTTTTCGGTATTGTACCAGGAAGCTTCCGGAAGGTTCCGAAGGATTCCGGAGGGGTCCGGAGGCCCGGAAAATGTTCCACCACGTCCAATATAGTAGCATGGGCTGTAAGGGGGTGCCCTAACCTTAATGGGCCAAGGGCACCAGCCCTCCCAAGGCCCATGCACATGGGAGAGGGGAAACCCTAAGGGGGAGGGCCTCCACTTGACTTGGGAGGCACTCCTCCCCCCCTTGGCCGCCGCCCCCAACCCTAGATGGGATCTAGGGGGGCCGGCCCCCTCTCTCCCCACCTATAAATAGTGGAGGGGTGGGAGGGCGGCCACACCCTTGAACCTGGCGCAGCCCCTCCCCTCCAATACCTCTCCTCCTCCGCGTCAGCTTGGCGAAGCCCTGCCGGAGAACTGCCACTCCATCACCACCATGCCGTCATGCTGCTGTTGGACTCTCTTCCTCAACCTCTCCTTCCTCCTTGCTGGATCAAGGCGTGGGAGACGTCTCTGTTCCGTATGTGTGTTGAACGCGGAGGTGCCGTCCGTTCGGCACTAGGATAATCGGTGATTTGGATCATGACGAGTACGACTCCATCAACACCGTTCACTTGAACGCTTCTGCTTAGCGATCTACAAGGGTATGTAGATGCACTCTCGTTCCCCTCGTTGCTAGATTACTCCATAGATTGATCTTGGTGATGTGTAGAAAATTTTAAATTTTTGCTACGATCCCCAACACGGTGGAGGCAGGAGGGAGATGCCATGGATGAACAGTCGCAGGTGGAGGCTAGAAGAGGTCGATGGTGGATGAACAGTAGCCCGTGGAGGCTGGAGCGAGGCAGTAGATGGTGGATGAACAGTAGCCCGTGGAGTCCCATTTTGCGGTACGCCACACCCCTCCCAATGAACAGGACCCCCATTTCGACCGTAGGAGGTCGAAGAGAAGTCCGTTTCCTCCATTTTGCGGAATGCCACACCCCTCCCAATCAACATGACCCTGTTTCGACCGTAGGAGTTTGAAGACAAGTCTGTTTCCTCCGTTTTGCGGTACGCCAGACCCCTCCCGGTGAACAGGATCCCATTTTGACCGTAGCCGGTCGAACAGAAGGTCGTTTCCTCTGTTCTATGGTACGCCAGGCCTCGTTTCGGCTGTTCCATCCAAGCCGGTTGGCTCTTGATGAATAGGACACATTCTGTTGCCTCCCCATGAACACGACATAGTTTCTCCGTTACGACCCAGCCGGTTGGCTGCCGATGAATAGGACGCTATCGCTCCTCTTCGCTGCCTCTGCATGTACACGAGCCCTGGCCGTACGTATGCGCGAGTATGCGTTCGAGACCCTGCACGTATGTACATACGTGGCCATATTTATTTTCTTGCACCCTGGCTATACATACGTGTACACGATATTAACAGGACTGCGTGACATGCTACGTCCATGGCTCTACTACGACACGTGCCCTTCCTTACTCGGCCACGGTTCATCACTACAGCCTACAGACAGACCGATCGACCAGTATGTACATACACGTTCGCGACCAGACAAACAACCCTACATACAGTTTGACCGGGTGGGTCCCAACTGTTAGGGAGCTAAGGAGGCATTTCCTTCTGTGCGAAGATATAGCTAGTGGGTCCTAGCTGTCAGGGGGAGGATCATATTTTTTGCCTGTAATATGGACGCACTTCCTTGGCATGTGAAGATGTAGCTGGTGGGTCTCAGCAGTCAGGGGAAATGTTTTTTTCACGACATACGGTGGTCCGTCCGGTGGGTCCCTGCTGTAAGGTGGAGGAATCATTATCTTGCGCGTAATAAGGAGGCACTTCCTTGCTATGGCCGTGGACCCAGCTGTCAGCCTCTCCATGTACAGTACTCTTCCGATGGAAGTCTGTTCCTTGACCACATTGACCACGCCATGCCGAGAGCACCAAGGCGGTGGACGACGGCGAGGCCTAGGAGGGGGACGACGCAGAGCCGGGGAAGACAGGACAGTGGATGCCCATGCAGAGAGGAGTACGAGGGTTGACTGGTTCGGCTGCGGTGTGAGGCTATTGTCGCCACAAAATAACAGGGGTTGTGGGTGAGTAGAGGGATGGCCTGGCAAGAGGTTGGAGTAGGGTGGGGCGGTTAGGCCTGCGCGGCAGCAGAGCCGGCCACGGGAGCCAGGAGCAGGCGGCATGACCGGCGCTTGTTTGGGAGGCTGGAGCTAGATGACCAGAGGTTGAAGAAGCACTACAGCCGTTGGATGGACATCGTACGGTGATTGGAGCTAGAATCGTTCATATTGAGTAAGTTGACAAAGTCCTCCGTCCGCGTCAGTAGGCCCACAAGTCAGCCTCCAACTATGGTGGGTCCTAGATAACAGGGGAGTATTCATTTTTTGTGTATTGACCATGTCGCGCCGAGCACATCCAATGTGGTGGACGATGGCGAGGCCCCGGACAGCAACAAGCGGGAGATGGGAAGACGCGGGAGTGGAGTTGCAGATGGAGAGGTGTATGAGGGTTAACTGGTTCTGGTGCAGCGTGGTTCGACAGTCAGCAAGGCCTGGCCGGCAGTGGGGCAGCTTAAGAGCGAAGCGTGCTAAGCAGAGCTGCTAGCAGCAGGAGGCGGGAGCAGGTGACCCGACAGCGCTGGAGGAAGAAGACGAGAGAATGAAGATGGATGCCGGTTGTTGGATGTAAATCCAACAACTATCGATGTCACAATCATTTGTTGACTAATTTGACAACGACTTGCGTTGGCTTCGACCTATTGGCCCACATTTCAGCCTCCAAAAAAGTGGCACATATTCAACCCATTTTTCAAAATTTATAGTCCATTTGATCTTTTTTTTGAGAATTACAGTCCATTTGCTGGGCTGGGTGAAAAAATAATGTAGCATCCATGCGGTCCATTTTTATAAAACTACAGTCCATTTTCACTTTCTCAAAATACACGAATTTGCTGGTCTGGCTGAACAAATAATGTAGCGTCCATGCAGTCCATTTATTTTTTCCTAAAAAATTACAGCCCATTTGCACTTTCTCAAAATACACGATTTTGCAGGGTGGGTTCTAATTATAATGTTGGGTTGGGCGCATCAATGTTATCAAAAAATAAACATGGGCTTAGAATTTTGTTATAAATATATTTAAATAATAAGTGCTTTATTATTACATTGGTCCTTAAATCTTACCAAGCTTTTGTACACAATCACTAGGATTTTCGTTGCCTTAATGTAATAAAATCTAGGATTTTATTGTTAAAAATTATTTTTATAAGTTAATAAGACGTGGGATATTGTTTTCTTATATATGTAAGTATACATTAAATATATGATGACAATAACAATAATATATAATAACATATAAAATAATATAAAATATGTAATATAGTTAGAAGGAAAACATAAGGTGGACCTGCCGTTCCTATTCTTATATAGAAAAATAGAACAGACCTCTGTGTTTTCTTCAAAAAAATACATAAGTTTGGCTACGGATGTTTCAGGAAAAATAAAACCTAGGATGGGAAGTCCATAGGCCGGTCGATACATGACGGCCCTCAAGAAAATACAAACCGGCATGTCGTGGGCTGCACATGTTAAAAAAGAAAGGCTAGACGGGGTAGCCCACAACTCAGCTGATACTTGCTAGCCCACTGATAATAAATGATACCTGCCAGCTCCCCGGCTTCTTTGTAAATTTATCTCCTTTAGTAAGTACGTTGAAGCACCTCAGAAAAATGTACCTATGTTGACAAACCCGTGGACCCCAACGTCAATATAGCATTAGGAGGAAGTATTTTTTCAATGAGGCACTTTCTTGCGTACAAGCATAGACCTGGTGGTCCCGATTGTCCACCTCTCCACGTAAATTCCTCTCCAGATTCCTCTCATTTGTTCATCATGTTCACAATGGTAGACAGCGGCGCCATGGCGAGCGCACAAAGGCAGAGGACGAGAACGAACCACCGGAGCTGGGGAAGGCATGCTACAGTAATGGTAGATTTTGTGCCTTATTTCTACCAAAACTACTGAACTAGCCCCGTGGCCAAGTGACACTACCCGACCACTGTTCTGCCCGGGTTTGATATCACCTAATGTAATGAAAACATCTCCAAATTTTTTTCCTCTGCAATTATTGACATGTGGGTCCCCATTGTCATCAACGCACACCACACCCAACACTTGCTAAAACTCCGTCCCTCATTTTCTCTGTTTTTCAAACGCTCGACATTGTGTGGGCATTCTGAAAATAGCATATCTTTTTGACTGTGCATCATATGAAGATGTACTATGCATGAATGTTGATCAGCCTGATGTTGACTGGCTGGTAGTTCTATTTTCGACCATGAATAAAACTTCCAACATGATGTTATCCCTGTTTGAGAAGGGCATGTTAATATAAATGCTTTGCCTCTAAAACTTGCAGTTTCTTATATGAAACTGAAACTTACAGTTTCTTCTCTGGAAATCACATTGTTTGGACTTTTGTATGAAACCACATTTTTAAAGTGCTAAAAATAGATCTCTGGAATTCATAAAATACTTCATATGCTCAATACTGCAAATCTGAAATTCAAAAGACATTCATATATGAAAGTACTCTCAAAATACACAACACAAAACACAATTCACAACCTACAAATACTGACAACCCTAAGCTCCTCCTGACAATTCACAGCCTGTCCGACTATTGGGTTGGGGGCAGTACCCTCCTATTCCTTGGCAGCAGACAACCACCCAGTGAGATGATGTGAACAGCGAGGGAGAGGATGGCGGGGAAGCGTCATCGGGCCAACTGCTTTTATCCTCTTGCAGTTGGGTTGGGTCGACAAAGACTCCACCGGCTTGCTCTGGCATGACACCCTCACAAACGGCACCCTGTAGATGCTCAATCCTTCAATCTCTGGTGGATGCTCCATCTTGGATCGATACTCCCACCACCGCTGTGTCATGATCGGATTTGGTGAATCTATTTGCTCCATGACCTAGAGGAGCAACTCTATGTACTCCCGCGCAACTCCCTTCGGGAGTAGCGCCGCCTTTTCGCTCCGTTGCAGATATTTGACCATGGATGTCACCATTGCCGTTAGTTGGTCCTTGTTGTCAAACCACGACTATATTTCAACATCCTAGCTAGATTCACAGGATCGCCGTCTGTGATCCACACGTATCGGTTGTACTCCTCCACTGATCTACTTCTTCATAGCACCTTCACTCGTCGGCGGTGGTTTTTGAATGGAAGAGGAGAGGAGTGGCGCTGGTTTTGGATTAGAACGGGAGAGGAGCGGCGCTGGTTTTGGATTGGAATAGGAGAGGAGGGGCGATGGTTCTGAAATGGAAGAGGAGAGGAGCGACGCTGGATTTATATTGGAATAGGAGAGGAGCGGCACTGGTCTTGGAAGTATTTTTTTGTTTTGCGTATTTTGGGTCAAATTTTGACCATGTACTGTATTTGACAAGAAAAATGTGAATACATGTCACCAAAAATTGTATCGTTTGGTTCGTATCTGAATGTACTTTCGAATTATATTATTTTTGTGATGTATAACATAGATTTTATTTGTGAAAATCATGGTCAATTATGACCCAGAATAAAAGGGAGACTAGTTAATGTGGGGTTGCTTTGTTAATTGAAGGGTAAATTGATTTTGATTTTGATCCAGTCACAATGCGCCGGCCCTCTCGTCCAATCCTAAGTTGCTGCCGCACACTCCTCTCCCTCTTCTCCATTGCAAAACCACCACCTCTGCTCTACATCATCTCCATTCCAAAACCATCATCTCGCCTCTCCCTCTTCTTCATTACAAAACCACCCCTCTCCTCTCCATCTTCTCCATTGCAAAACCACCGTCTCTCCTCTCCCTTTTCTCCATTGCAAGACCACCGTCTCGCCTCTCCCTCTTCTTCATTGCAAGACCACTGTCTCGCCTCTCCCTCTTCTCCATTGCAAAACCACCACTCGAGGCAAAAGTCAGGTGGATGTGGTGGGCGTACAGGTCGAAGGTCGAGCATCCAGAGGATAACGAAGCGATCGAGTACGGTGTGCCGTTTGTGAGGGTGCAGAGCCAGCCGGAGCCACATGAGTATTCATTCTCCCACCGCAAGAGGAGGCCGGATGGCGCGATGTCGCTTCCCCGCCATTCTCCATGGTTCCTTCGACGCTCGCCTCATTTCAACGGCGGTGGTAGGGTTTAAGGTAAGCTTCACACTAACCTAATCTTCCATCTGCTCATGCTTACAATCAATGTGACGACTAATGAAATCATGCTTACAATCAGTCTCTGAGTACTACGCCAATCACCCTAAAATAGCTCTGGACCAAAAACAAAGTTGTGACACTGTGTACAAATAAAGGAAAATAGATTGGTGCTTCTTTCAGAAAAGAGTACTCCCTAGAAAAGTGCCAATATAAGCAACTAGTATTTGGTTAGAGGATTTGCCGCCAAGAAAGATCCGTCCATATAGAGCGCCACACATCCCACTGGTAGTGGTGGATGCTAATGCTTAGATGGAGCTATTGGGAAACGTAGCATGCAATTTCAAAAAAAATTCCTACGATCACGCAAGATCTATCTAGGAGATGCATAACAACGAGAGGGGGAGAGTGTGTCCATGTGCCCTTGTAGACCGAAAGCGGAAGCGTTAGTTTAACGCGGTTAATGTAATCGAACATCTTCTCGATTCAACCGATCAAGTACCGGACGTACGACACCTCCGAGTTCTGCACACGTTCAGCTCGATGACGTCCGTCGAGCTCTTGACCCAGCAAAGTGTCAATGGAGAGTTTCGTCAGCATGACGGCGTGGTGACGGTAATGGTGAAGTGATCCTCGCAGGGCTTCGCCTAAGCACTACGACAATATGATCAAAGGATTAAATGATGGAGGGGGGCACCGCACACGGCTAAGAACAACTGATGTGCCCTAGAGGTGCCCCCGCCCCCGTATATAAAGGAGGGAGAGGGGAGGAGGCCGGCCTAGGGGCGCGCCAAGTGGGAGGAGTCCCACTTGGACTCCTAGTCCAATTTGGACTCCTTCCCTGGGGGGCACGCCTTGTGGTCTGCCTTGCCTCCCTCATATGGCCCATATCTTCCTCCGGGGGCTTCCGGTAACCCCCCGGTACTCCGATACGTACCTAATACATTCCGAAACATTTCCGGTGTCCGAATACTATCGTGCAATATATCAATCTTTACCTCTCGACCATTTCGAGACTCCTCGTCATGTCCATGATCTCATTCGAGACTCGTAACAATCTTCGGTCACCAAAACACATAACTCATAATACAAATTGTCATCAAACGTTAAGCGTGCGGACCCTACGGGTTCGAGAACTATGTAGACATGACCGAGACACCTCTCTGGTCAATAACCAACAGCGGAACCTGGATGCTCATATCGGTTCCCACATATTTTACGAAGATCTTTATCGGTCAAACCGTAATTACAACATAGGTCATTCCCTTTGTCATCGGTATGTTACTTGCCGAGATTCGATTGTTGGTATCTTCATACCTAGTTCAATCTCGTTACTGGCAAGTCTCTTTACTCGTTCCGTAATGCATCATCCTCATTAGTCACATTGCTTGCAAGGCTTATCATGATGTGCATTACCGAGAGGGCCCAGAGATACCTCTCCAATACTCGGAGTGTGTCATGACCGGTTTTCCAATAAAAATATTTATTGAGCAACCAATCTTTTGTGTCCAGTATGAAAAAAAAATTCTCCTTACCGGTGGACAATCTCTTGATACAATAAGCCAGTAACATAAAATATATTACAGGGTCGAGCTACGGTTGCTCAACCAAATTATTACAAGCACGCCAATAATTATACATAAAGGCGGACATGACACAGCTGTGTGGAGGCATACTACTGACTCGAGGATAGGGCGGTGGTGGAAAAACACAGCGGGGAGTGTGATACATGACTCTAAAACTGGCCTCTCATCGAGCGTCAAGGTGAGGCTCAATGAATTTATTTGGTAGCGGAAGCGGATATAATATAGTGACCAAATCCAGGGTCGCACGAGACTGACTGGGATTCCTCTAGGCGTCGGACTCGCTATCGAACTCTTCATCCATGAGATCGCCTTCGTCAGCATCTGGCCAAATCAACAAGCCACTGAGTACTTTGAAAGTACTCGCAAGACAGTTCGGACGTAAGATATAACAAATGCATGCATGAATGCGTCACGATTAATTCACCAATGTAAATTCAAAAATTGGCATAACGAAGTAAGTAAAAAGGGAAACGGCGGTAATCTGCCTGAAATCCCAACAAAACATAAATGAAAACCGATCGGGTGTCTGAAGCGACGCCTCGAAAGGTGAACAAATAAATAGAAGGAACTTTAAAAGAAATGCCGCAGTCGGACGTCTAAGTGACATCACGGAAAGGGCTTTAAAAGAAATGCCACAGTCGGACGTCTGAGCGACATCACATAAAGGGCTTTAAAAGAAATGCCACAGTCGGACGTCTAAGCGACATCACGGAAAGGGCTTTAAAAGAAATGCCACAGTCGGACGTCTGAGCGACATCACAGAAAGGGCTTTAAAAGAAATGCCACAGTCGGACGTCTAAGCGACATCACGGAAAGGGCTTTAAAAGAAATGCCACAGTCGGACGTCTGAGCGACATCACAGAAAGGGCTTTAAAAGAAATGCCACAGTCGGACGTCTAAGCGACATCACGGAAAGGGCTTTAAAAGAAATGCCACAGTCGGACGTCTGAGCGACATCACAGAAAGGGCTTTAAAAGAAATGCCACAGTCGGACGTCTAAGCGACATCACGGAAATGGCTTTAAAAGAAATGCCACAGTCGGACGTCTGAGCGACATCACAGAAAGGGCTTTTATTCACAAGTAAATAATACTCATAATCAACATTCAATTCATGAAATTAAACGGGTTAGTCCATCCACAGGAATAATCATTTAGCCGGAATTAGCACTAATACGATTCACCGGAGTCTCTGTCATCAAAAATGGCACTTGTCAGGATAAGATGATACTGATCTTGGACATAGAATAGATGATTCAAGGAATATATGACTCTGCAGAGTTTGTACAAAAATTTCCCACAGCCAACGGATTTCCGTAGTCACGAAGGACTAGTTCCGTTTACGGTATTTCGGAAGAAACGCAGCTAACCAGTACACACCCATCCTACCTCTCGATGCTAGGAATCACCCTAGACATCATCCAAGAAAAACTTTTGAGACGGGGAGATCACAATCTCGAATGGCATGGGATCAAATTTATATACGCGCGCTCTAAGGGGTGCCCCCCTCTCGGTCCCAACCGGAAACACCCATGCCCCCTGACCGGATGACTGGCTTTAATCCAGGGCCATGGAACCATCATCCCGGCCTCTCCTTTTGGTGTGTACCAGGAAAGCGGTTCGCAACTTACTAAACCATATTCCTTGCGGAAAACATGTGGTAGTACAGGGAAGGAAATGGGAGGAACTGGACCAATACGGCTTGACACTGCAGTCACTTAGCCTGGCATAAGACTGGCATGCTACAACACTGCCATCTTACCCATCCTCATGCCGACACATGGCCATTCATATTCGCATCCATCCACTTATGGTTCATCGAACTCACTTACCTCGACAATGCATGGAAATAACGTTCATCGGTATGCTCATCAACATGCCATGAGACTAACTATAATGCAAAACATGCCAAGACACTCATCATATCAAAAGTTCAAACATGCTTGCCTGGTTCGGAGTAGTCGGAGCCTAGCTCGGTGAAGTTCGCGGCTCCGTTACCTCCTTCGGTATCTACGGTATAAAGAAATACATGCGCTATCGTAAATACCAAGAGGTGCACAGAAAGTTATACCAAATATTTTTCAAATAAATATGATAAAAAACTAGACAAAATTTTGAAGAGGACAGAAAAAGAATCAATCAAAAATACTATTCTATTTAAAAGTTATAAAGGTTTTTGTCCAGGGACTTATCTGTAATGAAACAGAAAGTTTGGGCTAGCTTATAAAAACAGAAAACGCTTCGGCAGAAACTACGCTAGCCCAGAGGGAAAGCGCATTTGGCAGAAGGCGTTTTCAGAAAACGCTTCGTTTAGAAAGGACAGAGAGGCTGACAACGGGTCCCACTTGTCATGTTTAAACTTTCAAATGGGAGGAACGAGACTCGTCGGCGCCCGAGGGCTGCGGTAGTCGCCGGCGGCGATCCACGACGAGGTAAGGGGATCGGAGGTTATCAACGTGCTCACCGTGTCCTTCCGCAACGGTGGGTGGTGGTGTTGGTCGCCGGGGAGCACCACGTCGACGGCGGTCTCAACTCCGGCGGACGGTGGTTCGGGCGTGGATGGAGCTCGTCGGAGAGGACTGCAAAGGCCAAATTGATGAGGGGGTTAGAGTACTGGGTGTGAGAGAAGGCTACGGACGAGGTTTGGGCGCCGGAGGTGGCCTCACCGGAGTGAATCGAGCTGAAGGCCGAGGCGGAGCGAGGCGGCCGGAGTCGAGGAAGAAGGGCCCCTCGAGGCTCTTCTAGTTGCTGGTCGGGGTCCAGTGAGGTGCTGGAGGTGTGCAGGGGCGAGAGGGAGCTTGGGGGCGTTATATATAGCCGGCCCGAGGCGGTTGCCGTGAACGGGATAAGTCCGGCGAGCGATTACGGTGGCGCTGCGGTTGGGCAGTGGAATTAGGAGTTTGGGCATCGCCTAGGTGGAGTAGTGGTGCCATTCCAGGGTCCAGCTCAGCACGGGAGGGGGTTTTACGGCCTGTCCCAACGGAACGGCCGTGCGGCACGTCGGCGGCAGGGAGCGCGCCCTGCGCGTGCCAGGCCACGGCGGCGGTGCTGCACGCGTGCGCTGGCAAGGGAGACGGCCACGCGGAGCTACCAGATGGCTTGGGCGGCGCTGAACGGCGTTCTGCCGTGGTGTGCCTTCTGTCGGCCGCCACGGGAGGTCCCGACGCCGCAGAAGACACCGGCGAGGGCGGGCCAGCGCGCCACCGACGCCAGGAAGGCTCCACGCACGCGTGTGAAGCTCCGGACAAGAGGGAGGGGCTGCGAGCATCGAGCCAAGCGTACTGTGAGCTTGTGACTGAACTCTGAAGAAAACGACACTGTAAAACTGAATTTTACTGAACTTTACTGAAAATGCAAAGAACAGTGCAGCTCAGGTGTTCGACAGAATGCTTTTGGCATCTAGGGATTTTTCCTTGAGCTGAAATTTGGTGGAGTGGCTTCTCATTGCTCTAGTAGGCTGCATGATTTTTGGTGGAATTTTTGGAGGAGTGTAGTTATGAATTTCACCAAATTTGGCAAATCTGGTCCAAACTTGCAGTGAGTGAAATTTGAAATTTTTGAAAAGAAGAAGAGTGGATCAAGATGGTTCTAGGTTGTGGGTACTAAAGACAATCCAGGGAAGTTGGTTTGGGACAAAAACTCAAAGGCAAAATGGCACTTGCTTTGAAAATCACTTAGGCTCAAAATAATTGGCAGAAATGTTTTGGGAGATAAAATAATTGAAATAAAATCCAAAAACTTGTTTGGACTTGTTGAGACAGAGGATTTAAATTGCTCAAAGGTGGAGAGAGGGGTTTTGAGAAGATTTACTATAGGAGACATGGTAAAACCATGGGTGGTTTCAAAAAGAAAGAAGTCCCAAAACTCCTAGGGTTTCTTTATTTTAAATAAAAATGAAAAAGTTTGAGAGGGTAACAACCAGAAGGAAAAGCTCCCAAAACTTCAACACCAAATTTGAAAGGGAAAAGAAAATCCTTGCCAAAGGAAAGGAAGTTTTTAAGAGGAAGGATTTCTGGAAAAGAAATATTTTTTTTAAAAGCCCTCTTTTAAAAATCCAACAAAGTTTTTGATGAAAACCAAATTAAAATTTTGGAGTGTCACAGAGTGACTAATCCTAATCTCGATCTATGCCAACCCAACAAACACCTTCAAACACACCTGTAGAGCATCTTAATAATCACCCAGTTACGTTGTGACGTTTGATAGCACACAAGGTATTCCTCCGATATTCGGGAGTTGTATAATCTCATAGTCAAAGGAATATGTATAAGTCATGAATAAAACAATAGCAATAAAACTTAATTATCATTATGCTAAGCTAACGGATGGGTCTTGTCCATCACATCATTCTCCTAATGATGTGATCCCATTCATCAAATGACAACACATGTCTATGGTTAGGAAACTTAACCATCTTTGATTAACGAGCTAGTCAAGTAGAGGCATACTAGGGACACTCTGTTTTGTCTATGTATCCACACATGTATCAAGTTTCTGGTCAATACAATTCTAGCATGAATAAACATTTATCATGATATAAGGAAATATAAAATAACAACTTTATTATTACCTCCAGGGCATATTTCGTTCAGTCTCCCACTTGCACTAGAGTCAATAATCTAGTTCACATCGCCATGTGATTTAACACCAATAGTTCACATCTTTATGTGATTAATACCCATAGTTAACATCGCCATGTGACCAACACCCAAAGGGTTTACTAGAGTGAACAATCTAGTTCACATCGCTATGTAATTAACACCCAAAGAGTACTAAGGTGTGATCATGTTTTTCTTGTGAGAGAAGTTTAGTCAATGGGTCTGCCACATTTAGATCTGTATGTATTTTGCAAATATTCTATGTCTACAATGCTCTGCACAGAGCTACTCTAGCTAATTGCTCCCACTTTCAATATGTATCCAGATCAAGACTCAGAGTCATTTGGATTAGTGTTAAAGCTTGTATCGACGTAACTCTTTACGACGAACTCTTTATCACCTCCATAACCAAGAAATATTTCCTTAGTCCTCTTAGGTAACTAAGGATAACTTTGACTGCTGTCCAGTGATCCACTCCTGGATCACTATCGTACCCCCTTGCCAAACTCATGGTATGGTACACAATAGGTCTGGTACACATCATAGCATAATTTATAGAACCTATGGCTGAGGCTTAGGGAATGACTTTCATTCTCTCTCTATATTCTGCCGTGGTTGGGTTTTGAGTCTTACTCAACTTCACACCTTGTAACACAGGTAAGAACCCTTTCTTTGACTGATTCATTTTGAACTCCTTCAAAATCTTGTCAAGGTATGTGCTTTGTGAAAGTCCTATCAAGCGTCTTGATCTATCTCTATAGATCTTGATGCTCAATATATAAGCAGCTTCACCGAGGTCTTTTATTGAAAAAGAATCTTATTCAAGTATCCTTTCATGCTATCCAGAAATTCTATGTCAGTCCCGATCAACAATATGTCATCCACATATAATATCAGAAATGGTACAGAGCTCCCACTCACTTTCTTGTAAATACATGCTTCTCTGAAAGTCTGTATAAAACCATATGCTTTGATCACCTCATCAAAGCGTATATTCCAACTCCGAGATGCTTGCACCAGTCCATATATGGATTGCCGGAGCTTGCACACTTTGTTAGCACCTTTAGGATCGACAAAACCTTCTGGTTGCATCATATACAACTCTTCTTTAAGATATCCATTAAGGAATGCAGTTTTGACATCCATTTGCCAGATTTCCTAAAATGTGGCAATTGCTAACATGATTCGGATAGACTTAAGCATCGCTATGAGTGAGAAAAATCTCATTGTAGTCAACACCTTGAACTTGTTGAAAACATTTTTGCGACAAGTCGACCTTTGTAGACAGTAACACTATCATCAGCGTCCATCTTCCTCTTGAAGGTCCATTTATTCTCAATGGCTTGCCGATCATCGGGCAAGTCCACCAAAGTCCACAATTTGTTCTCATACATGGATCCTATCTCAGATTTCATGGCCTCAAGCCATTTATCAGAATCTGGGCTCATCATCGTTTCCTCATAGTTCGTAGGTTCGTCATGGTCTAGTAACATGACTTCCAGAACAGGATTACCGTACCACTCTGGTGCGGAACATGCTCTGGTTGACCTACGAGGTTCAGTAGTAACTTGATCTAAAGTTTCATGATCATTATCATTAGCTTCCTCTATAGTTGGTGTAGGCATCACTGGAACTGATTTCTGAGATGAGCTACTTTCCAGTTTGAGAGAAGGTACAATTACCTCATCAATTCTACTTTCCTCCCACTAACTTCTTTCGAGAGAAAGTCCTTCTGTAGAAATGATCCATTCTTAGGAACAAAAATCTTGCCTTCGGATCTGTGATAGAAGGTGTACCCAACAGTTTCTTTTGGGTATCCTATGAAGACGCACTTCTCCGATTTGTGTTCGATCTTATCAGTTTGAAACCTTTTCACATAAGCATCGCAACCCCAAACTTTAAGAAACAACATCTTTGGTTTCTTGCCAAACCATACTTCATACGGTGTCGTCTCAATGGATTTAGACGGTGCCCTATATAACGTGAATGCAGCTGTCTCTAATGCATAACCCCAAAACGATAGTGGTAAATTGGTAAGAGACATCATAGATCGCACCATATCTAATAAAGTACGGTTACGACGTTCGGATACACCATTACGCTGTGGTGTTCCAGGTGGCGTGAGTTGTGAAACTATTCCACATTGTTTTAAATGAAGGCCAAACTCGTAACTCAAATATTTGCCTCTGCGATCAGATCGTAGAAACTTTATTTTCTTGTTATGATGATTCTCCACTTTACTCTGAAATTCTTTGAACTTTTCAAATGTTTCAAACTTGTGTTTCATTAAGTAGATATACCCATATATCCTCAAATCATCTGTGAAGGTCGGAAAATAATGATACCCACCACGAGCCTCAACACTCACCGGACCACATACATCGGTATGTATTATTTCCAATAAGTCAGTGGCTCACTCCATTGTCCCGGAGAACGGAGTTTTAGTCATCTTGCCCATGAGGCATGGTTTGCAAGCATCAAATGATTTGTAATCAAGTGATTCAAAAAGTCCATCCGCATGGAGTTTCTTCATGCGCTTTACACCAATATGATCTAAACGGCAGTGCCACAAATATGTTGCACTATCATTATCAACTTTGCATCTTTTGGCATCAATATTATGAATATGAGTATCACTACGATCAAGATTCAATAAACCATTTACACTGGGTGTATGACCATAGAAGGTTTTATTCATGTAAACAGAACAAGAATTATTCTCTGACTTAAATGAATAACCGTATGGCAATAAACATGATCCAATCATATTCATGCTCAACGCAAACACCAAATTTAGGTTCAACACTAATCTTGAAATTAGAGGGAGTGTGCGATGGTGATCGTATCAACCTTGGAATTACCTCCAACACACATCATCACCTCATTCTTAACTAGTCTATGTTCATTCTGCATGTCCCGTTTCGGGTTACTAATCTTAGCAACTAAATAGGTATCAAATACCCAGGGATTGCTACAAACAGTAGTAACGTACACATCAATAACATGTATATCAAATATACCTTTGGTCACTTTGCCATCCTTCTTATCCGCCTAGTTTTTTGGGGCAGTTCCACTTCCAGTGACCATTTCCTTTGAAGTAGAAGCACTCAGTTTCAGGCTTGGGCCTAGCTTTTGGTTTCTTCATGGGAGTGGCAACTTGTTTGCCATTCTTCTTGAAGTTCCCTTTCCTTCTCTTTCCATTTTACTTGAAACTAGTGGTCTTGTCAACCATCAACACTATATGCTTTTTCTTGATTTCTACCTTCGCCAATTTCAGCATCACGAAGAGCTTGCGAATTGTTTTCGTCATCCCTTGCATATTATAGTTCATCACAAAGTTCCAGTAACTCGGTGATAGTGACTAGAGAACTCTGTCAATCACTATCTTATCTGGAAGATTAACTCCCACTTGATTCAAGCGATTGTAGTACCTAGACATTCTGAGCACATGCTCACTAGCTGAGCTATTCTCCTCCATCTTGTAGGCAAAGTACTTGTCAGAGGTCTCATACCTCTTAACACGGGCATGAGTCTGAAATGTCATTTTCAGCTCTTGGAACATCTCATATACTCCATGGCGTTCAAAACATTTTTGAAGTCCCGGTTCCTATCCGTAAAGCATGGCTCACAAAACTATGAAGTAGTCATCATACCGAGCTTGTCAAACATTCATAATGTCTGTATCTGCTCCTAGAATAGGTCTGTCACCTAGCGGTGCATCAAGAACATAATTCTTCTGTGCAACAATGAGGATAATCCTTAGATCATGGACCCAGTCCGCATTATTGCTACTATCATCTTTCAACTTAGCTTTCTCTAGGAACATATCAAAAATAAAACAAGGGAGCTATACGCGAGCTATTGATCTGCAACATATATATGCAAATACTATCAGGACTAAGTTCATGATAAATGAAGTTCAATTAATCATATTACTTAAGAACTCCCACTTAGATAGACATCCCTCAAGTCATCTAAATGATCACGTGATCCATATCAACTAAACCATGCCCAATCATCATGTGGGATGGAGTAGTTTTCAATGGTGAACATCTCTATGCTGATCATATCTACTATATGATTCACGTTCGACCTTTCGGTCTCCAGTGTTCCGAGGCCATGTCTGTACATGCTAGGCTCATCAAGTTTAACCCAAGTATTCCGCACATAGAAAACTGTCATGCACCTGTTGTATGTGAACGTAGTGTCGTGGTCCTAACTCTGACAGTTATGTAGGGGGGTATGTATGGAGAGGCTAGATCTTAGCTATGGAGGAGTTGTAAGCACACGAGGATTACGAGTTCAGGCCCTTCTCGGAGGAAGTAACAGCCCTACGTCTCGGTGCCCGGAGGCGGTCGACTGAATTATGTGTGTATGAAATACAGGGGTGCGAACCCCTGATACTGAGGAGGGGGTGGCTTATATAGAGTTCGCCAGGCCCCTCCAGCCCTCAGTAATGCAGGGTTTAATGTACATTAAGACTGGGGGTTACTGGTAACGCCCCTAATAAAGTGCTATGATGACCATAAAAGCTACTTAATGACCGACTGTTTGTGTGCAGGGTGACTTTAGATCTCCTGGCAGTCGAGTTGTTGGATCTCGGTTGAGTGATTGCTTCATGGTCGAGTGTCTTGAATCCGTCTAGTGGGATACCTCCAAGTCGATTGAAAGGTGACTTCTTCTAGGGATGTCCTTGGGTAGGGTACTTAGGACAGGTCCATGCCCCTACCCTAGGTACATAGCTTCATCATTAGCCCCCGAATGGATCAAGGTTCGAGTGGGGAAGGAGTTGTGGATCTTTCCGACTAGTTCTTCATGTTATATGAACGTCTTGTTTTGGATCAATTGTCACGGATGACGTCGTCAACTTCTTTCAGTCGCCTTGATCCATTCTTCGCCTCTTGTCGAGTGAATTTCTTTACTTGTGAAGTTCCGAGTGACGGTGTGAAAGGGATCTTCTGTTTGACGAGTTGTTCTGCGGCCCGCGGATTTTGCGGGATTTGAATTTCGGGAAGCGCACGGGACGGGGGAAGCCGCAGTAATCGGATGGGATAGGACGTAAGCTCCTCGATCCCTGCGCCACCTTTTTCGCCACGTACCGCGCGCGCGCTTGTTGCGGGATTTGACGGGATTGCCTGGGCCTACCAGTTAGCCACTCGGAAGCGACCTCTTATAAGCTGCCAGCTCGGGACCCCCGAACAGTGCGCCTTCACTTTTCCCCCTTCCTTCACAAGATCCTCCGCCACCTCCGCTCTCACATTGGTGCCGTAGGTCTGTTCGAGCTTCGCCGGCGACGATGGTGAAGGAGAAGACGTCAGCTCTGGAGCGCGCGAAGAAGGCGGCGGTGCAGGGGAAGGGGAAGAAGTCCGCTCGGGGCGGATCTTCCTCGAGGACTGCTCTGCCCAAGGATTGGATCCAGGGCGACTGGATGCCGTCGGCGATTTGGCAGGATGATCTCGATGATCTGGTCGAGGGGGGATTCATTCCCCACGAATCTGCGCGTCTCCCGGGGAAAGAAGTCGAACCCTAGCCTCTTGATGGTGAGTGTGTCCTCCTCACCACCCATATTGATCGTGGATTCTCTCTGCCTGCTCATCCTTTTTTCCGGAGCTTCTTGAACTTCTTCGGAAAGCAGCTCCATCACTTTACTCCCAATTCTATTGTGTATCTTGCTGCTTTCGTTTCCTTGTGTGAAAACTTCTTGGGTTGCCGCCCCCATTGGGGACTCTTCAAGCACATCTTCACTTGCCGCTCTTAGTCAGTCAAGAAGGCCAAGTTGAGTGACGAACGGACGCAGGTGATCCAGCTGTGCGGGGGCTTGGTGATCCAGATGAGCGAAAAAAGTTCCTTTCCGTCTATCACTTTTCCCGAGTCAGTCCGTGGGTGGCAGTCAACTTGGTTTTAATGTAAAGACCAGGTGACCCCAGGACAATCGACTGGGCTTCCCCCTTTTTCTCTGAATCGAGCACAAAAACCTGCCTCTCTGAAAGTGACGTCAGAGGAAAAGGCGCAAGTCAAGGTGCTGGTCGGTCGAGTGGTTCAGCTTGTCCGCGAGGGTGTGACTGGCATGGACTTGTTGGAAGTCTTCCTTTGGAGGCGCATCCAACCGTTTTAGGCTCGTGACCACCCGATGTGGCTGTACTCGGGTCTCGAAGACACCACTCGGATTCACCCAGAGGAGGTCACTGATGAGATGTTGGAAGGGTGGCTGTTGAGTATCACAGGGAACAAGGACAACCCCCGAGGAGCGAGGAGGATTCCTCCACTCGACCAAACATATGAAGTGGACAAGGTCTGACCTTGCGTTTCCGACTGTGATCCTGCTTTCTTTATTTGTTCTCTTTGGATCCGTCGATTGACTTTTGTCTTGTTTGCTGTCCTCTAGGCCATTACTGAGATGTACTCGACACCCAATGGAGCACAGGAGCAGGCCGAGGAAGGAGAGGCGAGCGGAGGCGAAAGTGGAGACGAGAGAGAAGAGTGGGAATCTGACGGCGAAGGAGAGGGGGATGACGACGACTCCAGTGAAGAGGAGAAGGAAGAAGTCGAACCTCCCCGCTCGGAACGGCGATCCAAGCTTACACACGACCCTGCGCGGGAACATGGTAAGGCGACTGTCCCTGTTGGGCAGTCGTCGAAGCGCCCTCGGACCTCATCTCCAGCGCCGACAGAAAAAGCTCCCAAGCACCCATGCGCGATGCCTTCCAAGCCGCCCAAGGCTCTGCCCAAGATGAAGATGACTGTCCCCACCATTTCTGGGTAATAGTAGAATTTGTTTTCCTTTGTTGAACGTGACGGACTCTTGGTCGACTCATTGAATAAGCTGACTGACTTTAGAAATTTGCAGTGCTGCCACCTCGGAGATCTCCGCCAAGGATGATGATCAAGAGATGGAAGACGCTGTTACCTCCAACCCTGGTACGATTACTGATGCTCTGCTTTTAGTCGACTGACGATTTCTTATAATTCCGGTTGATTGGATTTTTCTTGTAGCTCCTCCTCATGTCATTGACCTCCCTGATGATGACGACGAAGTGCCGCTGAGGGCGCGAAGGAACAGGAGGGCGCCGGCTGGCAAGACCCCACAAACTACTCCGGCGCCTGAGGCCATAGTCCGGGAGGGTGGTGATACCACTCGGGCTTCTGTGACCTTCGCTGAGCCTCTGACGAGTGTCCGGCCTTCGACGTCGACTGCAAATCCGCCTTCACTTTTTGCCACACACCACGTCCCTGAGGACCAAGTGGGTGCCGCTAAAGAGGCTATACGCCAGGCGGGGATCATGATGGAGCAAGTGAAGGTGGTTCGGGAAGCCAGCCAAGCAGCTTATGACGCGAGTTCAGCTCTTCAGAGCAACGTCCAGGTCAGTCGATTCACCGCTTGTTCTGTTAGGATATGCTATCTGAAGAATCTCTTTTCCAAAGATCTTTATATCTGTACACCCACTGGGTGTGTCTATTAATCTTTTTGACGAGTGGGGGCACGCTAAGTGCACCCACTGGGTGTAGTCCCCGAGACTACGGTGGACTGCTGGCAGTCGACTGTAGTCTTTATATTGTGTTGCTTTAGTTGAACTTCTTCACTCGGTCTGGTCAGGCCATGTCGAATGGAACTGTACACGGTCGACTGCGGGCAGTCGATTTTTTTTGGTCGAACCAGTGGGGGCACGCTGAGTGCACCCACTGGGTGTAGTCCCCGAGACTACTGTCGAATGTTTTTGATTCGGCTGTAGTCTTAGAAACGTCATCATTGTCTCTTGGTTACTCGGAAGCAACCTATCTTGGATGTCTGTCGACTGATTTTTTTGCAGAAATCCTGCGAACTTGTGGCTCGCTACACTGAGTAGGAGAACAAATAGATCCAGCTGAACCTTGACTTGAAGCTTGCATAGGAGAACTTGCAGAAGGCGAGGGACGAAGCAAAAGGTATGGCTGGTGAGCTTTTGTCGACTGTCCTTTCTTTCTGGCCGTCCTCGATGTTGATCTCACTTGCTATTTCGCAGACAAAATGGAGGAGGCTCTAAAGAAGAAGGATCTAGACCTTGCCGAAGCGCAGAAGGAGGCCCTGAACAAAACGAAGCTTGTTGAAGAAAAACTGGCTTCAGTCGGTACTCTTGAAAAGGAAAACTCTAGGCTGAAAACTGCTCTTGAGGCGGCTAATCAAGAGGTCAGCCATCTGAAGAATGACAAGATAGCTCTGAATGACATGGCAAGTGAACTGGCAGGGAAGAGGAACAATCTGGAGGCTTATCTCGGTGGACTCGCCAAGAAGCTGTTTGTCATGCTCGAGGGTAATTACTCTCACCCGACTAACTTGCAGTTACCAAACCTGCGTAGAGCCACTGACTTATCCTTGAATTGTGTTTACAAAATTCTGCCAGAACTTCGAAGAGGAGACCAGTCGAGTGGAGACAGACTTGGACCCCATCAATTCTCCAGTGAAGGACGAGGCTGCTATGAACGTGCTCCGACTGGAATCTCGTGTTGCCGGTGTTGTTGACTATCTTGCTCGGTTGAAGGTTGCGATGTCGCGGATTGACACGTCGCTCTGGCCTAGGACGACGCTTCAGAATGACCTCGAGTCCCTGATGACTCGACTGAATGAAGTCCCAGGTCGAGTGGCGGAATGGAAGAAATCTTCTGCTAGATGTGGCGCTGACGTCGCTCTGTCTCTGGTTCGCGTCCACTGCAAGGAGACGTGAGAAGAAAAGTTGGCTGCCATCCAAGTTGCCAATACCAGGAAGCACAACATTCAAGACTTCATGGAGACTTTCATTGCTGCTGCCACTCGCATTGCAGACGGGATCGACTTGGACGAGTTCGTCGCCCCTTCCAGCCCTCCGCCTGAGGAATAAACACTTTTATGCTTCACTTTAAATTTTCCTCGGAATGCTGAGTGGATTTTGTAACCGTTAAACTCTGTTGAGCTGGAGGCTCGAGTACTTTGATCTGTGGTCTAGGACCTTTGGATCTTATCTGAACTTGATTTATCGTTGAATATCTTCATGAATTATCTGTCGAGTGGAACTTGTTCTTCACTCGAAATAACTTTGTATTTGTGGTGCAGCTCCGAAGGAGAAGGTAGCAGTCGATTTGCACTTCGTCATCCTTGCAGATTGGGATATGTTCCGTACTTAGGCGAGCACTGGGCTGCTGCTAAGCCCCCGAGTGGAAGGTCTGCTCTCCACTCGGTAGGATTTTAAAAACTTATGCGAGTACTAGACTGCAGCTAAGCCCCCGAGTGGGAGGTTTGCTCTCCACTCGGTAGGATTTTTTCAAACTTAGGCGAGTACTGGACTGCAGCTAAGCCCCCGAGTGGGAGGTCTGCTCTCCACTCGGTAGGATTTTTTCAAACTTAGGCGAGTACTGGACTGCAGCTAAGCCCCCGAGTGGGAGGTCTGCACTCCACTCGGTAGGATTTTTTCAAATTTAGGCGAGTACTGGGCTGCAGCTTAGCACCCGAGTGGGAGGTCTGCTCTCCACTCGGTAGGATTTTTTCAAACTTAGGCGAGTACTGGACTGTAGCTAAGTCCCCGAGTGGGAGGTCTGCTCTCCACTCGATAGGATTTTTAAACACTTAGGCGAGCACTGGGCTGCAGCTAAGCCTCCGAGTGGGAGTCTGGCTCGCCACTCGGTAGGATTTTTAAACACTTAGGCGAGCACTAGGCTGCAGCTAAGCCTCCGATTGGGAGCCTGGCTCGCCACTCGGTAGGATTTTTAAACACTTAGGCGAGCACTGGGCTGCAGCTAAGCCTCCGAGTGGGAGTCTGGCTCCCCACTCGATAGGATTTTTTAAACACTTAGGCGAGCACTGGGCTGCAGCTAAGTCTCTGAGTGGGAGTCTGGCTCACCACTTGGTAGGATTTTTAAACACTTAGGCAAGCACTGGGCTGCAGCTAAGCCTCCGAGTGGGAGGTTTGCTCTCCATTCGGTAGGATTTTTAAACACTTAGGCGAGCACTGGGCTGCAGCTAAGCCTCCGAGTGGGAGTCTGGCTCACCACTCGGTAGGATTTTTAAACACTTAGGCGAGCACTGGGCTGCAGCTAAGTCTCTGAGTGGGAGTCTGGCTCACCACTTGGTAGGATTTTTAAACACTTAGGCAAGCACTGGGCTGCAGCTAAGCCTCCGAGTGGGAGGTTTGCTCTCCATTCGGTAGGATTTTTAAACACTTAGGCGAGCACTGGGCTGCAGCTAAGCCTCCGAGTGGGAGGTTTGCTCTCCATTCGGTAGGATTTTTAAACACTTAGGCGAGCACTGGGCTGCAGCTAAGCCTCCGAGTGGGAGTCTGGCTCACCACTCGGTAGGATTTTTAAACACTTAGGCGGCACTGGGCTGCAGCTAAGCCTCCGAGTGGGAGTCTGGCTCACCACTCGGTAGGATTTTTAAACACTTAGGCGAGCACTGGGCTGCAGCTAAGCCTCCGAGTGGGAGTCTGGCTCACCACTCGGTAGGATTTTTAAACACTTAGGCGAGCACTGGGCTGCAGCTAAGCCTCCGAGTGGGAGTCTGGCTCGCCACTCGGTAGGATTTTTAACACTTAGGCGAGCACTGGGCTGCAGCTAAGCCTCCGAGTGGGAGTCTGGCTCCACTCGGTAGGATTTTTAAACACTTAGGCGAGCACTGGGCTGCAGCTAAGCCTCCGAGTGGGAGTCTGGCTCACCACTCGGTAGGATTTTTAAACACTTAGGCGAGCACTGGGCTGCAGCTAAGCCCCGAGTGGGAGTCTGGCTCGCCACTCGGTAGGATTTTTAAACACTTAGGCGAGCACTTGGGCTGCAGCTAAGCTCCCCGAGTGGGAGTCTGGCTCTCCACTCGGTAGGATTTTAACACTTAGGCGAGCACTGGGCTGCAGCTAAGCCCCCGAGTGGGAGTCTGGCTCGCACTCGGTAGGATTTTTAAACACTTAGAAGCACTGGGCTGCAGCTAAGCCTCCGAGTGGTTGGCTCGCCACTCGGTAGGATTTTTAAACACTTAGGCGAGCACTGGGCTGCAGCTAAGCCCTCCGAGTGGGAGTCTGGCTCGCCACTCGGTAGGATTTTAACACTTAGGCGAGCACTGGGCTGCAGCTAAGCCCTCCGAGTGGGAGGTTTGGCTCACTCGGTAGGATTTTTAAACACTTAGGCGAGCACTGGCTGCAGCTAAGCCCCCGAGTGGGAGCGCTCACCACTCGGTAGGATTTTAAACTTAGGCGAGTACTTGGACTGCAGCTAAGCCCCGAGTGGGAGGGCTCACCACTCGGTAGGATTTTTAAAACTTAGGCGAGCACTGGACTGCAGCTAAGCCTCCGAGTGGGAGTCTGGCTACCACTCGGTAGGATTTTTAAAACTTAGGCAGCACTTGGCTGCAGCTAAGCCTCCGAGTGGGAGTCTGCTCCACTCGGTAGGATTTTTAAACACTTAGGCGAGCACTGGGCTGCAGCTAAGCCTCCGAGTGGGAGTCTGGCTCCACTCGGTAGGATTTTTAAACACTTAGGCGAGCACTGGGCTGCTGCTAAGCCCCCGAGTGGAAGGTCTGCTCTCCACTCGGTAGGATTTTAAAAACTTATGCGAGTACTGGACTGCAGCTAAGCCCCCGAGTGGGAGGTCTGCTCTCCACTTGGTAGGATTTTTTCAAACTTAGGCGAGTACTGGACTGCAGCTAAGCCCCCGAGTGGGAGGTCTGCTCTCCACTCGGTAGGATTTTTTCAAACTTAGGCGAGTACTGGACTGCAGCTAAGCCCCCGAGTGGGAGGTCTGCACTCCACTCGGTAGGATTTTTTCAAATTTAGGCGAGTACTGGGCTGCAGCTTAGCACCCGAGTGGGAGGTCTGCTCTCCACTCGGTAGGATTTTTTCAAACTTAGGCGAGTACTGGACTGTAGCTAAGTCCCCGAGTGGGAGGTCTGCTCTCCACTCGATAGGATTTTTTCAAACTTAGGCGAGTACTGGACTACAGCTAAGCCCCCGAGAGGGAGGTTTGCTCTCCACTCGGTAGGATTTTTTCAAACTTAGGCGAGTACTGGACTGCAGCTAAGCCCCCTAGTGGGAGGTTTGCTCTCCACTCGGTAGGATTTTTAAACACTTAGGCGAGCACTGGGCTGTAGCTAAGCCTCCGAGTGGGAGCCTGGCTCACCACTCCGTAGGATTTTTAAACACTTAGGCGAGCACTGGGCTGCAGCTAAGCCTCCGAGTGGGAGTCTGGCTCACCACTCGGTAGGATTTTTAAACACTTAGGCGAGCACTGGGCTGCAGCTAAGCCTCCGAGTGGGAGTCTGGCTCACCACTCGGTAGGATTTTTTTTACAAACTTAGGCGAAACGGATTCGCAGCTAAGCCACCCACTGGGGGATTTCACACGCAAGCAAAAGCGACAACAATTATAGGAAAAATTGTAACACTCTTGTCTTTGATAAATAGACTACAGAAGTTTTTCTTACTACATCTCATCCGAGTGAGAATTCAAGTGTAAAAGGGGCGGAGCAGTTCTGCATTCCAAGCTCGTGGCTCATCGATCTGGCGATCGACATTGTAAAGGTGATACGCTCCATTGTGGAGGACTCTGGTGACGATGAAGGGACCTTCCCAAGTAGGAGCGAGCTTGTGTGGTTTCTGTTGATCCACTCGGAGGACCAAATCTCCTTCTTGGAAGGCTCGACTCTTCACATTTCTGGCATGGAATCGACGCAAGTGTTGCTGATAAATGGTCGATCGGATCATAGCCATTTCTCTTTCTTCTTCCAGGAGGTTGACTGCGTCTTGCTGGGCTTGTTCTGCTTCATCTTTGGTATAAAGCTCGACTCGGGGTGCATTGTGAAGTAGATCACTCGGCAGGACTGCTTCCGCTCCGTAAACCAGAAAGAACGGAGTTCTTCCAGTCGACCGATTCGGGGTGGTCCTCAATCCCCATAGAACTAATGGAAGCTCGTCGACCCAAGCGCATGCTGCGTGCTTGAGATCACGCATCAGCCGAGGCTTTAGTCCTTTGAGAATCAGACCATTTTCCCTTTCTGCTTGTCCATTCGACTGGGGGTGGGCGACCGATGCGTAGTCGACTCATGTGCCTTGAGAGGCGCAAAAAGCTCTAAACTTGTCTGAATCAAAGTTTGACCCATTGTCGGTGATGATGCTATGCGGGACTCCATATCTGAATGTCAACTCCCTGACGAAACTGATAGCAGTGCAAGCATCAAGATTCTTGATAGGCTTAGCTTCAATCCATTTGGTAAACTTGTCGACTGCCACAAGCACATGTGTGAAACCGCTCCTGCCTGTTCTCAATGGACCAACCATGTCCAGTCCCCAAACAGCGAAGGCCCAGACGAATGGAATGGTCTTCAGGGCTGATACAGGCTTGTGCGGCATGTTGGAGTAGAACTGGCACCCTTCACACTTGTCGACTATCTCTTTTGCCATTTCATTCGCTCTTGGCTAGTAAAATCCCGCTCGGTATGCTTTAGCCACAATGGTCCGAGAGGACGCATGATGACCACAGGTCCCCGAGTGGATATCATCAAGGATTATCTGACCTTCTTCTGCTGTTATACACTTCTGACCGACTCCAGTCGCGCTTTCTCTATACAACTGTCCCTTTATGAATGTAAAGGCCTTAGACCGACGGACGATCTGTCGAGCCTCTTCTTCGTCCTCCGGGAGTTCCTTTCTCAGGATATACGCGATGTACGGTATCGTCCAGTCGGGGGTGATTGCCAAAACTTCCATGATTAGGTCGACCACTACCGGAATTTCAACTTCAGTCGGATCTGTGGCACACTTTGGTTGTGGGGCTTCATCTGTAAAAGGATCTTCTTAGACTGATGGAGAGTGGATGTGTTCCAAAAACACATTGCTGGGGATGGCTTCTCTCTTGGATCCTATCTTTGCCAAATCATCAGCCGCTTGATTTTTCAGTCGGGGGATGTGATGAAGCTCTAACCCCTCGAATTTCTTCTCTAACTTTCTCACTGCATTGCAATAACCAGTCATAGCTGGACTTCTGACGTCCCACTCCTTCATCACCTGATTAACCACCAAATCTGAGTCGCCATAGACCATGAGGCGACGGACACCGAGTGAAATGTCCATGCGCAACCCATACAAAAGTTCTTCATATTCTGCTTCGTTATTGGAGGAATCGAAGTGAATCTGGAGAACATATCTGAGCTTATCTCCTCGGGGGGAAACCAATACTACCCCAGCACCGGAACCATTCAGCATCTTAGATCCATCGAAGAACATGGTCCAGTGCTCCGAGTGAACTTGAGTCGGAAGTTGCTGTTCGATCCACTTGGCGACGAAATCTGCAATTGCTTGGGACTTGATAGCTTTCTTAGCCTCAAACTTGATATCTAGGGGAAGAAGTTCAATCGCCCATTTGGCCACTCGACCAGTTGCATCTCTATTGTGCAAAATCTCTGATAGTGGAGCGTCGCTGACGACTGTAATGGAATGATCAGAGAAGTAATGTGCAACCTTCTTCGTCATCATATAAATCCCATATACAAGCTTCTGGTAATGAGGATATCTTTGCTTTGAAGGAGTCAAAACTTCAGAAACATAATATACTGGGCGCTAAACTTTGAAGGCCTTTCCTTCTTCTTCCCGCTCGACCGTAAGTACTGTACTGACAACTTGTCTTGTGGCTGCAATGTAAAGCAGCAAAGGCTCCTTGCTGATTGGGGCAGCAAGCACCGGCTGGGTGGAGAGCAGAGCTTTGAGCTCTGTAAACGCTGCATCAGCTTCTGGAGTCCACTCGAACTTGTCGGACTTCTTCATCAGTCGGTAAAGAGGCAATGCCTTTTCACCAAGGCGAGAGATGAATCGACTTAAAGCGGCCAAGCATCCTGTAAGCTTCTGGACGTCATGCACACGCACAGGACGTTTCATCCGGAGTATAGTACCAATTTTTTCAAGATTGGCGTCGATCCCCCGTTCGGAAACGAGAAAACCGAGTAACTTCCCACCTGGAACTCCGAATGTGCACTTTGACGGATTGAGCTTGATATCATACCTCCTGAGGTTGGCAAAGGTTTCAGCAAGGTCAGTCAGCAGGTTGGAACCCTTCTGTGACTTGACCACAATATCATCCATGTATGCCTCCACATTCCGTCTGATTTGAGCGAGCAAACACTTCTGAATCATCCTCATGAACGTGGCTCCAGCATTCTTGAGGCCGAACGGCATGGTGACATAACAGAAGCACCCGAATGGAGTGATGAAAGCTGTTTTGATCTCGTCGGGCCCGTATAGACGGATCTGATGGTACCCGGAATAGGCGTCTAGAAAAGACAAACGCTGACATCCCGCAGTCGAGTCGACTATCTGGTCGATGCGGGGGAGAGGAAAATGATCTTTCGGGCAGGCCCGATTGATATGCTTGAAATCAATGCACATGCGAAGTGACTTGTCCTTCTTGGGGACCATGACAACATTGGAGAGCCACTCGGAGTGGTAAATTTCTCGGATGAACTCCGCTGCTAAGAGCCGAGCCACCTCCTCGCCAATGGCCTTCCTCTTCTGGATGGCGGACCGTCGAAGATGTTCTTTCACAGGTTTAAATTTTGGGTCGACTCATAGACGGTCCTCAGCTAGCCCCCTGGGAACTCCAGGCATGTCAGCAGGCTTCCATGCGAAGATGTCCCAGTTCTCATGGAGGAACTGGATGAGCGCTTCTTCCTATTTGGAGTCGACCGACGTTGAGATGTGAGTCGGAGCAGCATTTGGATCAGTCGGGTGAATGTGAACTGCCTTTGTTTCACCGGACGACTGAAAAGCTGATTCTGAAGCAGGCTTCTTAGCTCGTAGCAACTCACTCGGATCTGCAGTCTTCTGATACTCTTGCAGCTCGACCACTGCCATCTGAGCGTCAGCAATATTTGAGCCTTTCTGAAAACACTCTTCTACTTTCTTCCGATTGCCTATAAAAGTGATCACACCTTTGGGACCAGGCATCTTCAATTTGAGATACACATAACATGGTCGAGCCATGAAGCGTGCATAAGCTGGCCTGCCCAAAATACCGTGATAAGCACTTTGGAAACCCACAACTTCGAATGTCAACTTTTCCTTGCGGTAATTCTTGGAATCACCAAAAACCACATCAAGAGCAATTTGGCCGAGTGACTCGGCTTTCATCCCAGGAATGACTCCATGGAAACTCATGTTACTGGTACTGAGCCTGGACATCAGAATGCCCATCCCTTTCAATGTTTGTGCATACAGTATGTTCAAACCGCTGCCTCCATCCATCAGGACTTTGGTCAGTCGAGTGCCTTCGACAACTGGGTCGACCACTAGAGCTTGCCTCCCAGGGGTGGCAATGTGCGTAGGGTGATCAGACTGGTCGAATGTGATGGTAGTCTGGGACCACTTCAGATAATTGGGTGTTGCCGGAGCAACCATATTTACCTAACGGTTAATAACCTTCAGTCGACTTTTGCTCTCAACATCAGCAAAAATCATCAGGGTGGAATTGACCTGGGGGTACCCATCGTCACTATCTTTTTTGTCCTCAACTTTGTCCGACTCCTTTTCCTTATCTTTGGACTGCTTGCCCTGAAACTGCTGGATCAGAAGCCGGCACTGTCGAGTGGTATGCTTTGGGTAAATGAGTTTACCCTCTTCATCTTTCTTGGTGTGGATGTGACACGGTAGATCCAAAACATCATTTCCATCTTGGTCTTTAACTTTCTTGGGGTTCCAAGGTCCTTTGGGTTTTCCCTTAAATTTTCCCTGGGTTACGGCCAGGGCCTCCCCAGGAGCGGCTGGCTCGGCTTTCCGCTTCTGTTTCCGACTGGAATTTCCTCCGGTTTCCTGGGAGACTGCTTTATGCTTGCCACTCCGGAGTTGATCCTCATCTTCACCATTAGCGTATTTGGTGGCAATCTCCATCATCCGATTCAGAGACATCTCTCCGGTTCAACCGAACTTCAGATTCAATTCTCTGTACTTAACGCCTTCTTTAAAGGCACAAACTGCTTGATGACCTGGTACATTTTCAACTGTGTGATGCAATGTGATCCACCTCTGGATGTAATCCCTCAGAGTTTCATTCGGTTTCTGCATGCAAGACCGCAATTCCGTAAGGCCTGCAGGTCGCTTGCATGTTCCTTCAAATGTGGTGACAAACACTCGGGAGAGATCCTCTCAAGTGTAAATGCTGCTGGGTGCTAACTGATTCAGCCATGCTCTGGCCGAGCCTTCTAACATGAGAGGCGGGTGCTTCATGGCTACCTCATCATTCCCACCGCCAATCTGGATAGCCACTCAGTAATATTCGAGCCAAGTATCAGGCTTGGACTCACCGGTGAACTTACTAACTCCAGTGGCCAACCTGAAGTTGGGAGGAATTACAGCAGCTCTAATGGCTCGACTGAAACACTCCGGCCCTGAAACATGTACTCTGTTACTGGTAGGCGCATCTTTGTCGTGGCCTTCTCACTGAGCTCTATTCCTATCGACCAAACCTTGAACGAGAATGGATCTCGCATCAAAGCCTGGTTCCCTGGGGTCGACTGGAATTCTCCGCCCAACACTATGAGGGCGTATGTCATCCTGCTGTCAAGGCACATATGATCCACTCCTCGGGGGAGGGGTTGGCACTCGACGTCGATCATCACGATCGAATCGGTGATCATACTGCTCATTCCTTCTGTACTGATCACGCCGGTCTCCACGTCCCTCACGCCTCGGAGGCAATCTTGGGCTGTGAGCCGACTGGACTGTATCCGCTGCAACGGATCGACTGTGGATCCTGTTCCGCGACTGAGAAACAGCGGAATTCTGGTCTCCCGCTGCCCGGAGAAACGCTCTGATTTGCAACAAGCCTCTGCCAGCCTCTGACTGGGAGGGCTGAATCGACTCTACTATACGGGCCGCAGCCGCCAAATTCTGAATCGGAGTACGATATACCTGCGGGGGCGGAAAGAGTTGACGTCGACTGGATTCTGGAGCCCGTTGACGCGCTCGCTCGTCGAGTATTCGCTGGAGATTCTCCAGTCGAGTGCGCTCGGCCAAGTTAGCCAAGCGCGCATCCTCCAAGGCTCGGGCCTCGGGGGTTTCTCCAACGATAGGAGTGTGGAGTGCATCCATGTTCCGGCGGCAAAGCTCCTCCCGCTGCAACGACGTGAGAGGCTCGGGGAGATACTCCTCGTGAGGACGCGACGGGTCGCCCCCATCCGCGCCTCCGTCAGTGCAGGGGAAACCGGGAGGACTGTGTGGCCCATCGATCACCAGAACCTCTGCAGCTGGGTCACCGCTGTCGCATTCGGATGCGGTCTCTGCGGAGCCAGTCGACAGGTCGAACAGGCCGTAGAGGGATTCGTCGGGCTCGATTGCCGCGACTTGTGGGGTGGCCGACTGGAGGGCCACCGCATGCCTCACCCACCTCTGAAGCCTCGACCGACCAGAGCGCTTGCGCCGGCGAGAAACAGGGCGGGGAGATGCCACAGGGGCCGACCAATACTGGGTCGACGGCTGCCGCAGGAGGACACCACGGACGCATGCGCGAAAGTGCGTCGCCCCGTGGACGGGGAGCGCGTCGACGTCGAGTGGAGCCTCCTGAAGCCAAGCGGAGTCGTCGGCGATGAACGTGAGCGCGCCGAGATGGATTTCGCGGCCCTCCACCAAAGGTCCGCCCGAAACCATGATCAAAGAGATCGGAAAAAATCGCAACTTCTCCAACTAGGCGCTAAGACTCCTAGCCCCATGATGGGCGCCAACTGTCGTGGTTCTAACTCTGACAGTTATGTAGGGGGGGTATGTATGGAGAGGCTAGATCTTAGCTATGGAGGAGTTGTAAGCACACGAGGATTACGAGTTCAGGCCCTTCTCGGAGAAAGTAACAGCCCTACATCTCGGTGCCCGGAGGCGGTCGACTGAATTATGTGTGTATGAAATACAGGGGTGCGAACCCCTGATACTGAGGAGGGGGGTGGCTTATATAGAGTTCGCCAGGCCCCTCCAGCCCTCAGTAATGCAGGTTTTAAAGTACATTAAGACTGGGGGTTACTGGTAACGCCCCTAATAAAGTGCTATGATGACCATAAAAGATACTTAATGACCGACCGTTTGCGTGCAGGCTGACTTTAGATCTCCTGGCAGTCGAGTGGTTGGATCTCGGTCGAGTGATTGCCTCGTGGTCGAGTGTCTTGAATCCGTCGAGTGGGATACCTCCAAGTCGATTGAAAGGTGACTTCTTCTAGGGATGTCCTTGGGTAGGGTACTTAGGACAGGTCCATGCCCCTACCCTAGGTACATAGCTTCATCACGTAGAGCTTATCACACCCGATCATCACGTGGTGTCTCGGCACGACGAACTGTCGCAATGATGCATACTTAGGGAGAACACTTATACCTTAAAATTTAGTGAGGGACCATATTATAATGCTACCGCCATACTAAGAAAAATAAGATGCATAAAAGATAAACATCACATGCAATCAAAATATGTGACATGATATGGCCATCTTCATCTTGTGCCTTTGATCTCCATCTCCAAAGCACCGTCATGATCTCCATCGTCACCGGCTTGACACCTTGATCTCCATCATAGCGTTGTGGTCATCTCGCCAACTATTGCTTCTACAACTATCGCTAATGCATAGTGATCAAGTAAAGAAATTACATGGCGATTGCATTTCATACAATAAAGCGACAACCATAAGGCTCCTGCGAGTTGCCGACAAACTTCACAAAACATGATCATCTCATACAACAACGTATATCACATCATGTCTTGACCATATCACATCACAACATGCCCTGCAAAAACAAGTTAGACATCCTCTACTTTGTTGTTGCAAGTTTTACATGGCTGCTACGGGCTACTAGTAAGAATCGTTCTTACCTACGCATCAAAACCACAACGATGTTTCGTCAAGTTTGCTATTTTAACCTTCAACAAGGACCGGCCGCAGTCAAATTAGATTCAACTAAAGTTGGAGAAACAGACACCCGCCAGCCACCTTTATGCAAAACAAGTTGCATGTCAGTCGGTGGAACCAGTCTCATGAATGTGTGTCGGTGCAACAAACCCTGGGTCTGGTGCCCAGACTGTGAACAGGCATGAGATCAAGATTGAAGCACCATCTTAAGTCAGAGATTGAAGAACTAAGAGATTTGAAGAACCAACATGCAGCTCAGAGGGACCAAAATCGAACCTGAGGAGCAAGATATCGGGAAGAGAAGGACCTCCCTTGCCGGGCAGGCGAGGCCACCACTAGAAGCAAGCAACCAAGGCTCCCCGGCAGAGTTTGCTGGGGCTCGCGCGGGCGGAACCACTCCACCAACCACTCAAGCACGACCCACATCATCAATCAGTGCGGTGTCAAGCCGCAAGATGGTTAAGTGGCAGCCATTCACCACATGGCAGCTGTCGGTGTCAAAACCGGCACATCTCGGGTAGGGGGTCCCGAACTGTGCGTCTAAGGATTGATGGTAACAGGAGACATGGGACACGATGTTTACCCAGGTTCGGGCCCTCTTAATGGAGGTAATACCCTACGTCCTGCTCTTGTTTATATTGATGGAGTATCAAGTACAGAGTTGATCTACCTCGAGATCATATGTTGTGGTCTAAAACCTAAGGGTATGATGAATAATATCATAATCTATCGACTAGCCTGGCCTCGGCTTATATAACATACCAGAGGCCTAGGATAACCAGAGTCCTAGTCGAATATGTCGATGGAGAGGAGTCCTTGTCTTGATCACCAAGTCTTGTGGAATCTTCCTTGTATATGTCTTCGGCTGTCTGAACTGGCCCATGAGTATTCAGCCCTGGGGGTCCTCGGCCCAATCCAACTGATCGAGAGATGACATGGTGAGTACCCCCCAGTCCAGGACACTGTCAGTAGCCCCCTAAACCGGTCTTCAAGCTGGGGACGCTCCTCAATTCTTCCGAACTGTTCTTTGTCTTTGGTCGTCGGTCTTGAAAATTGGTTCAACAAATATTCCCATCTTCTATATTGAGGATTGCCGAGCTAAATCTGAAGATCTCACATGTTGGGTATCCGAGGAGCCCTTTAAGTCTTCGACCTTTATCAATGCCTTGTTATTTTTATGCCACACCTCAGGTTTGAAGTTGTTCCCGAGCGCCAATGCCCTCTTGCATCCGAGCTCCAACGCCAGACTGCATCTGATTTATCTTTCGCAGCCGAGCTCTAACGTCGGGCTGCTTCCGAGCTCCAATGCCGGAATGTATCCGAGCTCCAACGCCGGATTGCATAAGAGTATTGTTATAGCCGAGCTCCATTGCCAAACTGCACCCGGGCTCCAACGCCGGAATGTATCCGTGCTTCAACGCCGGACTATATCTGAGGTGCCATAGATCACCTTGGCTCAAAAAAGTTGAAGGAGTTTAGCTGAGCCTAATGCCGGAAATGCCCTCTATGGATCCAGCCACTAGCACCCGAGCTTTATGCCGGACTACTTCCGAGGTGGTGCACCACCCCGACTATGGGCCAATTTTTTGTCAGTATTTTTGATTGGTGCAATTTATTCTCTGCCGAGATATATAGCAAGTAGTCCTCAAGGTGAGTATCGGTTTAAAACCCGAGATGAACTTGAAGGATGACGTAAGACCGCTGATCCCAGTAGCCCCTGAGACTCAGGTTGATTTGCAAAATCGGCCTGAGGATCAAGTCCTAGCTCGGCAGAATACTTCGGGATACAAAAAGCGGCGTGCTCGGTCTTCGAGACTCAGGTTGGGTGCGGCCGACCAACCTGAGGATCATAATCTCCTCGGAAACTGTATTGCACTTAAAATTTTCTGCATTGGATAGGCAATGAAGTAGCCCCCGAGACACTGGTCGGGTGGCAACACCAGATCAGGGGATCGATGTGCCCCTATATTTGTAAATAATAAGCTTGAAGCCCAGTAGCCCCCGATCCTTAATGCGGGCACGGGTGGCCGAATTAAGGATCGATATCCATAGTAAAATCACAAATTATGTGTAATGACTCTATGTATCCAAGTACTTTACGTCATTAATGCTCGGATCCACATTGTACAAAACTTTGGTGACCGACCATCGGCTTCCACCTCCTTGGCCAGTAGCCGAGGAGTGTTTGTCCTACTTTATAAAGCCTTTATGAGGGCAAAGATTTACGATAAACAAGGCAATCTGGCCATACGGTTTTATAAACAAATGCTCGCAGAGAGATATGTTATAGTACTGTTTAACATAAGAAATGTCTTCCAAAGAAAATAGTCCCGCTATCGGTTCCTTTTATTGGGTTGTCATGCTAAGCATGATCATGAAACCTCAGCTCTAATGTAAGAGCAAAATATTGAGGATTTAGTTTGGGAGGCCAGTTAATAGCCCCCGGTAGTGTTCGGCGACAGTCGAGGTCAAGTCGTAAACACTTCGGCCATTGTTATTAATGGCCCGTCATTTAACACAGTCATCGGATCGCTGCCAGTTTACGCTTATTGTGACAGTCAGTTTTCAGGTTTCTCCACTGAGGTGCTTAACCATGTGAGCTGGAAGCACAATCACATTGGTTCTCCCTTTGCACACCTAGCCGAACAAAGCGAAACGTAGGAGGCAAGCGCAGGAGCCGGGCAACCCAACTATTGACTGAAGACACAATTCGAAACTGATGCATATATAACAATATCCGAGAATGTTTTTGCCGAATCTCTAAAGGTGTCTAACGTTGCACTGCGAGACTTGTGCTGAAAACACACAAATAGTTTAAAAGTGCCATAAGCTTGGAAAACCAAAAAATGTCAGTAAAAACTTGATGTCCGAACAAGATCATGTGTTCGGTGCCAATCTGAAAATTGGGGAAAAATTGTGCTTCTGCCGTGCTTTAACATGACACATCCGATCTCAAGACTTCAAGCGGGTCAGCCTATGGCTGCAGCCTCCTATCCTGAAGGCGGAGTGCTGCTCGTTAGACCAGTTTAGCGAACTAAACTCGAGCGGTCACTAGAGAGAAAATGGGTTATCTGCCTATTGACCACACACTTGCGTCGAAAAAGGAGCGGTAGAAAAATACTTTGCAACGACCAAGAAGAAAACACATTTACTATAAAACAGCTCATATAAATTTTATGATCCCCAAGTGACTTGGGTAAAGGAATTTTATGTATAATGATTGTATGTACCGAAGTACTTTTATCATATCTGTGTTCACTCGAACTTTAAACGCATCTTAACTGACCGTCGGCTTCTCCCTCTTTGGCCAACGGCCGAAAAGTGTCATGTACTCCACCCGTCGAGAGTATCGACGGTGTTTCCGATGACCAGGCAATCAGGCCATAAGGCTGTAACAGACAAAGCGCTCAGGGAACTTATGCTATATTACTGATGAAGTGTAAGAAGCATCTTCGAAGAAAAAAGTACCCCCACCGATAACTTTCATCGGTGCTCATTATTACTATGAGACTTGTGCAATAGATTTTTTGTACTCATGAGTTCCATTGTGTGCCGACCATGATTGAAAACAATAAGAGCGCTAGCTTTCGACTTCACCCAGTCTGAGGTCAGATCTCGGATGACCCGGTCGTGACAACCGCAGAGGTGCTCCCTTTACTCCCTAGCCGAACAATCGGGAACGTAGGGGTAAGCACAGGAGCCAGGCAACCCAGCTTGCGAATCACTTAGGTCAATATGGTGCATATTGTGGCATAATACACGAACAAGGAACGAAGCCGTACAAGTATAATCATATGCAAGAGGAAAAGCTCCATCAAGGGAGCCCCCAAATAAATGGGGTATTCGAATTTATGTGTCACAAACAAAGTTTTGACAAGGAAATATAATGCTTGGTCGAACCAAAGAAAAAAAAATTAAAACCAAAAGTTTTTGAGCATGAAAGCGACTTAGTTGGTTAATGTGCTCGATGTTGATGACGCAGGCCGAAATTTGGCGGGACGAGATCCCAGCCCCCAAGCCGGTCCCAAGATGCCCGGGTAAAGAGCTCGGCTTGATTATGTGGTGACACAGCATAGTCGATGGGCGAGGTAAAAACCCCAGTCCGACGGCGGCGACGGAGCAGGCCAGTAGTGTTACGCCGAAGCCCCCAGCGTGTGTTAATGAAGTGATGACGAAGCCCCCGGTCAGCCGAAGTGACGTGGTGTATCGGTAATCCGAGGTGACAATGCTGCCCGGCCCGAATTATCTACCTGTGCACAGAAAATAGTGCAAGCCAGAGATAATAGGAATAAAAAATCTTGCATAATTAATAATTTACACAAAGTGAGTAATAAAAGAAATATGGCCTATGCGCCGAAAACTCGATGAGGTAGAGCTCTCTCGGTGATGCCGGAGTCCCCGAGGCAACCGAACACGTCGGTATGGCAACATGACCAACAAGGTGATCACGAGAGCCGATTTACGCCGATTGGGACGACGGCGTCGGCTTGCCGAAGAGACCACGTTATGCAGTCAAAGCCGATCACCTACACACATAAAATAGTGCAGTCGAAAAAGGATAGTTGATTTTCGCAAAAAATAATTCTTGAAAGAGATGTGGCCTGGCGCCGAAGTCATGTCGATGCAGGGCATCGGCGTGACGTGGTGAAGGCGTGGCAAATCCTGAATTCACAGGCCGGTCCGAGTTCCGGATGCAGCGTTTCGCCGAACCGTGCGTAGAAACTGAGCGAACCACCACGTGACCGTCGTTAATGCGGCCACCATTTGGTAGACCTGTATACAAATGATGAAACAAATCGGAGTAATAATTCATTGGGAAAAATAAACCCAGGCAAGAAAAAATACTAGGATTAATAGCACCTGGTTTGTCTGTTGTAGCAATCTGAAGAAAGGTTACTCCCAAACCTGGGACTCGATCCGCACACCCATTACCTGGCGGGTGATGAAGCTGTGGCATGGCGATGCTGGCAAAGGTTCGCTCGTCGAGGAGAAGCCTGTGGTCCAGCTAATGTGATGAAGCTGGTCGGGTGGTGACACCGAGGTCTCCGAAGTAAGTTGATGAAGAGATGATGAAGCCCTCGGTCTAGCCGAGGAGACGGAGCAGGTCGGTAAGGAGACGTTGCAGCTGCTGTGTCAGCCGAGGTGTTGAAGGAGTTCAGCGTGATGGACGTCGGCTTGAAGAAGCAACAGTGCGGCAAAGCCGACACAGGTCGTAACTTGTGACGCGGTCAATGCCAGTTTGATGACGTGACCATGCGGCGATGCCTGTGTGCCCGCTCTGTATAATCCGTAGGGCGGCGATGTTGGTGACGATTTATCCTTATTGATTCCGAACTCTTATTCGCTCGCCGAGATGATGATCCGAAGAAGTTGAGCTCGGCTCAAAAGGCGACGACGTGTCTAGCGCAGGTCGACAGCCGTGGAGTAATATTGCCGGACTGGTTTGACAACATCGTGATAGTGAAGATTACCTTAGAGGAGGCTTAAAATTTTATGGGCACGTGTTTAAAAACAATGCACAATACCCTAGGAGCAAATTCCTTTAAGAAGGTTGTCCCATATCACGGTCATAAAGAAACATGAATTCGGGTCAGATCCGTATTCGCGCAGGAAACATACCCGAAAAGTGATGCACTAATTGGAAGGTTACCGGAGTTTGGACGGTCAGATCGAGCTAAAATTTTTAGGGGTGTTAGATATAGGAATTACGTAGCGGATCAATGGTTGTATGTTCCAAAGGATGTCCACGATAGGTGCTGGAGACCACGCCCTAAACTCGTCCAGATTCCCGTCCAGATTTGACAGGGCTACGGTATATCGTAGATTGCCGGAGATTCCTCCACCAGAACTCGGCAAAATTTTGCATAGTTGTTGTAGACTCAATTCCGCACATTTCTACCAAAGGGATCATCAAAGCGATGTTCGAGGAGGCAGTGGCGGCAGATACACGTTTGCTGTCCAGAAAAACAGCACGGTCTCCCAAGGGCAATGTTGACGTTGAGCCCCCGAGCTCCACAGACGATTCCTCCATGATCTTGATAGACATCTGAGTTGGTGTTGATGAAGACCCTCGTCCGAACATGACGATCGGAGGCAGGGCACAGTCCTCGGTCAAGCCAAGGTGACCAGTCGAGCCAGTGATGAAGATGTCGATGTCGCAATTAATCTGCAGACGAGCCATCGATCCTTTTGCCGATCACACAGCGGAACTCTCAATGAAAGCACCAATGTCGGTGTCAAAACTGGCAGATCTCGGGTAGGGGGTCCTGAACTGTGCGTCTAAGGATTGATGGTAACTGGAGACGGGGACACGATGTTTACCCAGGTTCGGGCCCTCTTAATGGAGGTAATACCCTACGTCCTGTTCTTGTTTATATTGGTGGAGTATCAAGTACAGAGTTGATCTACCTCGAGATCATATGTTGTGGTCTAAAACCTAAGGGTATGATGAATAATATCATAATCTATCGACTAGCCTGGCCTCGGCTTATATAACATACCAGAGGCCTAGGATAACAAGAGTCCTAGTCGAATACGTCGATGTATAGGAGTCCTTGTCTTGATCACCAAGTCTTGTGGAATCTTCCTCGTATATGTCTTCGACTGTCCGAACTGGCCCATGAGTATTCAGCCCTGGGGGTCCTCGGGCCAATCCAACTGATCGGGAGATGACGTGGTGAGTACTCCCCAGTCCAGGACACCGTCAATAGCCCTTTAAGTCTTCGGCCTTTATCAATGCCTTGTTATTTTTACGCCACACCTCAGGTTTGAAGTTGTTCCCGAGCGGCAGCGTCCTCTTGCGTCCGAGCTCCAACGCCGGACTGCATCCGATTTATCTTTCGAGACGAGCTCCAAGGCCAGGCTACTTCCGAGCTCCAATGCCGGAATGTATCCGAGCTCCAACGCCGGATTGCATAAGAGTATTGTTACAGCCGAGCTCCAACGCCAAACTGCACCCGGGCTCCAACGCTGGAATGTATCCGTGCTTCAACGCCGGACTATATCCGAGGTGTCATAGATCAACTTGGCTCAAAAAAGTTGAAGATGTTTAGCCGAGCCTAATGCCGGAAATGCCCTCTATGGAGCCAGCCACTAGCGCCCGAGCTTTATGTCGGACTGCTTCCGAGGTGGTGCACCACCCCGACTGTGGGCCGATTTTTTGTTAGTATTTTTGATTGGTGCAATTTATTCTCTGCCGAGATATATAGCAAGTAGTCCTCAAGGTGTGTATTGCTTTAAAACCCCAGATGCACTTGAAGGATGACGTAAGACCGCTGATCCCAGTAGCCGCTGAGACTCAGGTTGATTTGCAAAATCGGCCTGAGGATCAAGTCCTAGCTCGGCAGAATACTTCGGGATACAAAAAGCGGCGTGCTCAGTCTTCGAGACTCAGGTTGGGTTCGGCCGACCAACCTGAGGATCATAATCTCCTCGAAAACTGTATTGCACTTAAAATTTTCTGCATTGGATAGGCAATGCAGTAGCCCCCGAGACACTGGTCGGGTGGCAACACCAGATCAGGGGATCGATGTGCCCCTTTAATATTTGTAAATAATAAGCCCGAAGCCTAGTAGCCCCCAAGCCTTAATGCGGGAACGTGTGGCCGAATTAAGGATCGATATCCATAGTAAAATCACTAATTATGTGTAATGACTCTATGTATCCAAGTACTTTACATCATTAATGCTCGGATCCGCATTGTACAAAACTTTGGTGACCGACCATCGGCTTCCACCTCCTTGGCCAGTAGCCGAGGAGTGTTTGTCCTACTTTATAAAGCCTTTATGAGGGCAAAGATTTACGATAAACAAGGCAATCTGGCCATACGGTTTTATAAACAAATGCACGCAGAGAGATATGTTATAGTACTGTTTAACATAAGAAATGTCTTCCAAAGAAAATAGTCCCGCTATCGGTTCCTTTTATTGGGTTGTCATGCTAAGCATGATCATGAAACCTCAGCTCTAATGTAAGAGCAAAATATTGAGGATTTAGTTTGGGAGGCCAGTTAATAGCCCCCGGTAGTGTTCGGCGACAGTCGAGGTCAAGGCGTAAACACTTCGGCCATTGTTATTAATGGCCCGTCATTTAACACAGTCATCGGATCGCTGACCATTTTACGCTTATTGTGACAGTCAGTTTTCAGGTTTCTCCACCGAGGTGCTTAACCATGTGAGCTGGAAGCACAATCACAGTGGTTCTTCCTTTGCACACCTAGCCGAACGAAGCGAAACGTAGGAGGCAAGCGCAGGTGCCGGGCAACCCAACTATTGACCGAAGACACAATTCGAAACTAATGCATATAAAACAATATCCGAGAATGTTTTTGCCGAATCTCTAAAGGTGTCCGGCGTTGCAGTACGAGACTTGTGCTGAAAACACACAAATAGTTTAAAAGTGCCATAAGCTTGGAAAACCAAAAAACGTCAGTAAAAACTTGACGTCCAAACAAGATCAAGTGTTCGGTGCCAATCCAAAAATTGGGAAAAAATTGTGCTTCTGTCGTGCTTTAACATGACACATCCGATCTCAAGACATCAAGCGGGTCAGCCTACGGCTCTAGCCTCCTATCCCGAAGGCGGAGTGCTGCTCGTTAGACCAGTTTAGCGAACTAAACTCGAGCGGTCACTAGAGAGAAAATGGGTTATCTGCCTATTGACCACACACTTGCGTCGAAAAAGGAGCGGTAGAAAAAGACTTTGCAACGACCAAGAAGAAAACACATTTACTATAAAACAGCTCATATAAATTTTAAGAGCCCCCAAGTGACTTGGGTAAAGGAATTTTATGTATAATGATTGTATGTACCGAAGTACTTTTATCATATTTGTGTTCACTCGAACTTTAAACGCGTCTTAACCGACCGTAGGCTTCTCCCTCTTCGGCCAAGGGCCGAAAAGTGTCATGTACTCCACCCGTCGAGAGTATCGACGGTGTTTTCGATGACCAGGCAATCAGGCCATAAGGCTGTAATAGACAAAGTGCGCTCAAGGAACTTATGATATATTACTGACGAAGTGTAAGAAGCATCTTCAAAGAAAATAGTACCCCCACCGATACCTTTCTTCGGTGCTCATTAATACTATGAGACTTGTGCAATAGATTTTTTGTACTCATGAGTTCCATTGTGTGCCGACCATGATTGAAAACAATAAGAGCGCTAGCTTTCGGGTTCACCGAGTCTGAGTTCAGAGCTCAGATGACCCGGTCGTGACAATCGCAGAGGTGCTCCCTTTACTCCCTAGTCGAACAATCGGGAACATAGGGGTAAGCACAGGAGCTAGGCAACCCAGCTTGCGAATCGCTTAGGTATATATGGTGCATATTGTGGCATAACACACGAACAAGGAAGGAAGCCGTATAAGTATAATCATATGCAAGAGGAAAAGCTACATCAAGGGAGCCCCCAAATAAACGGGGTATTCGAATTTATGTGTCACAAACAAAGTTTTGACACGGAAATATAATGCTTGGTCGAACCAAAGGAAAAAAATTAAAACCGAAAGTTTTTGAGCATGAAAGCGACTTAGCTGGTTAATGTGCTCGATGTTGATGACGCAGGCCGAGATTGTGGCGGGATGAGATCCCAGCCCCCAAGACGGTCCCAAGATGCCCGAGTAAAGAGCTTGGCTTGATTAAGTGGTGACACAGCATAGTCGATGGGCGAGGTGAAAACCCTAGTCCGACGGTGGGGACGGAGCAGGCCAGAAGTGTGACGCCGAAGCCCCCAGCGTGTGTTAATGAAGTGATGACGAAGCCCCCGGTCAGCCCAGATGACATGGTGCATCGGTACGCCGAGGTGACAATGCTGCCCGGCCCGGATTATCTACCTGTGCACAGAAAATAGTGCAAGCCGAAGATAATAGGAATAAAAAAAATCTTGCATAATTAATAATTTACGCGAAGTGAGTAATAAAAGAAATATGGCCTGTGCGCCGAACACTCCATGAGGTAGAGCTCTCTCGGCGATGCCGGAGTCCCCGAGGCAACCAAACACGTCGGTATGGCAACACGACCAACAAGGTGATCACGCGAGCCGATTTACGGCGATTGGGACGACGGCATCGGCTTGCCGAAGAGACCACGTGATGCAGTCAAAGCCGATCACCTACACACATAAAATAGTGGGGTCCAAAAAGGATAGTTGCTTTTCGCAAAAAATAATTTATTGAAAGAGATGTGGCCTGGCGCTGAAGTCATGTTGATGTAGGGCGTCGGCGTGACGCGGTGAAGGCGTGGCAAAGCCTGAATTCGCAGGCCGGTCCGAGTTCCGGATGCGGCGTTTCGCCGAACCGTGCGTAGAAACTGACCGAACCACCACGCGACCGTCGTTAATGTGCCCACCATTTGGTAGACCTATATACAGATGATGAAACAAACCGGAGTAATAATTCATTGGGAAAAATAAATCCAGGCAAGAAAAAATACTAGGATTAATAGCACCTGGTTTGTCTGTTGTAGCAATCTGAAGAACGGTTACTCCCCAACTTGGGACTCGATCCGCACACCCATTGCTTGATGGGTGATGAAGCAGTGGCATGGCGATGCTGCAAAGTTTGGCTCACCGAGGAGAAGCCCGTGGTCCAGCTAATGTGATGAAGCTGGTCGGGTGGTGACGCCGAGGTCTCCGAAGTAAGTTGATGAAGAGATGGTGAAGCCCTCGGTCTAGCCGAGGAGACGGAGCAGGTTGGTAAGGAGACGTTGCAGCTACCGTGTCAGCCGAGGTGTTGAAGCAGTTCGGCATGATGGGCGTCAGCTTGAAGAAGCAACAGTGCGGCCAAGCCGACGCAGATCGTAACTTGTGAAGCGGTCAATGCCGGTTTGATGAAGTGACCTTGCGGCGATGACTGTGTGCCCGCTCCGTGTAATCCGTAGGGCAGCGATGTTGGTGATGATTTATCCTTATTGATTCCAAACTCTTATTCGCTCGCCGAGATGATGATCCGAAGAAGTTGAGCTCGACTCAAAAGGCGGCGACGTGTCTAGCGCAGGTCGGCAGCCGTGGAGCAATATTGCCGGACTGGTTTGACACCAGCATGATAGTGAAGATTACCTCAGAGGAGGCTTAAAATTTTATGGGCATGTGTTTAAAAACAATGCACAATACCCTAGGAACAAATTCCTTTAAGAAGGTTGTCCCATATCACGTTCATAAAGAAACATGAATTCGGGTTGGATCCGTATTCGCGCAGGAAATAGACCCGAAAACTGATGCACTAATCGGAAGGTTCTCGGAGTTTGGATGGTTGGATCGTGCTGAAATTTTGAGGGGTGTTAGATATAGGAATTCTGCAGCGGATCAATGGTTGGATATTCCAAAGGATGTCCACGATAGGTGCTGGAGACCACGCCCTAAACTCGTCCAGATTTGACAGGGCTCCGGTATATCATAGATTGTCAGAGATTCCTCCATCAGAACTCGTCGAAATTTTGCATGGTTGTTGTAGACTCAATTCCGCCCATTTCCACCAAAGGGATTGTCAAAGAGATGCTCGAGGAGGCGGTGTCGGCGGATACACGTTCGCTGTCCAGAAAAATAGCACGGTCGCCCGAGGGCAATGTTGACGTTGAGCCCCCGAGCTCCACGGACAATTCCTCCACGATCTTGATAGAGATCGGAGTTGGTGTTGATGAAGGCCCTCGTCCGAACATGACGATCGGAGGCAGGGCACAGTCCTCGATCAAGCCAAGGTGACCAGTCGAGCCGGTGACGAAGACGTCGACGTCGCAGTTAATCTGCAGACGAGCCATCGATCCTTTTGCCGATCACACAACGGAAATCTCAATGAAAGCACCAATGTCAGTGTCAAAACCGGCAGATCTCGGGTAGGGGGTCCCGAACTGTGCGTCTAAGGATTGATGGTAACAGGAGACAGGGGACACAATGTTTACCCAGGTTCGGGCCCTCTTAATGGAGGTAATACCATACGTCCTGCTCTTGTTTATATTGATGGAGTATCAAGTACAGAGTTGATCTACCTCGAGATCATATGTTGTGGTCTAAAACCTAAGGGTATGATGAATAATATCATAATCTATCGACTAGCCTGGCCTCGGCTTATATAACATACCAGAGGCCTAGGATAACAAGAGTCCTAGTCGAATACATCGATGTAGAGGAGTCCTTGTCTTGATCACCAAGTCTTGTGGAATCTTCCTCATATATGTCTTTGGCTGTTCGAACTGGCCCATGAGTATTCGGCCCTGTGGGTCCTCGGCCCAATCCAACTGATCGGGAGACGATGTGGTGTGTACCCCCCCAGTCCAGGACACCGTCAGCAGCCATTTCCTATGGAAGAAATCCATAGATGACACCCGTCCTACGATGTGTCAAGAGAATAGGTGCGGAGCTGTCAAGATAGGATTGCATCCTGCATTCGTTCTCGTCTACATGAAGTTGCAGGTTCCTGCCGTGGGCTAGACTTTGATAAGGGATGAGAAGATGCACGGCACAGTGATCCTCGGCAAGCCAAATAGATAAGTTTACCTCTTGTCCATTAGTGTTCCCTAAACTATAGCTTGTGCATAGAGAAACCTCGCCGCTCTCTTGGAACCAGGGTGCTCCCATCCGTGGCTCGAACGCTGCTTCAGCCTGGATGGTCGAAGTGGCCCTTGGTAAAAAGGAGCGGGCGGGGGGCTGGCACCTATACCTCTCCAATGTATCTATAATTTATGAAGTATTCATTCTAATATATTATTATTCTTGGATGTTTTGGGATCATTTTATAGCAACTTTATATCATTTTTGGGACTAACCTATTGACCCAGTGCCCAATGCCAGTTGCTGTTTTTGCTTGTTTTTTACATCATAGAAAATCAATATCAAACGGAGTCCAAACACCGTGAAACTTTTTGTGGATTTTTTATGGGCCAGAAGACTCCCAATGGGCCAAAGCAGCACCTGGGGGTGCCCCGAGGGGGGCACAACCCACCATAGCACGCTAGGCCCCTGGCGCGCCCATGTGGGTTGTGCCCACCTCGGTGGCCTCCCGTACCCCTTCTTTGCACTATAAATTCCCAAATATTCCGAAACCCTTTGGGGTTAACCTAGATCAGAAGTTCCGCTGCCGCAGGGCTCCGTAGCCAGTGAAAACCAATCTAGACCCGTTCTGGCACCCTGCCGGAGGGGGGAATCATCTCCGGTGGCCATCTTCATCATCCCGATGGCCACCACGATGAGGAGGATTAGTTCACCCTCGGAGCTGAGGGTTTGTACCAGTAGCTATGTGATTAATCTCTCTCTCCCGTGATCTATATCATGGGCTTTGTTAATATAGTCAGATCATATGATGTTTCTCCCCCTATACTCTTGTTGTGATGAATTGAATCTTTACCCCTTGAAGTTTTGTCTTGTCAGATTGAATATTCAGAGATGAGAACACATGATATATGTCTTGCGGTATGAATACTTGAGGTGACAATTGGGGTATATTATTGATTCACTTGATATATGTTATGGCATCCAACTCGCAGATTCCCGTGGTGATATTGGGGTAATCTATGCATAGGGGTTGATGCACATTTTTCTCCAACGGAAACTTTGGGGTCTCTTTATAGTTCTTTGTGTGGACTGAGTATTATGAATATGAATATGCTTTGGTGTTATTCTAGTACGAACTCTAGGATAGATCGAACGGAAGAAATAGCTTTGTGTTATTTTAGTACGAACTCTGGAATAGATCGATCGGAAAGAATAGCTTTGAGGTGGCTTCACACCCTACAAACAATTCCTACCTTTTGTTCTACGCTAATAGGAACTCGGGAGTGATTCTTTGCTGTATTTTGAGGGATAATCATATGATCCAACTAGGTTAGCACTATTGAGAGATTGCACTAGTGAAAGTACGGACCCTAGGCCTTGTTTTTAAGCATTGCAATACCATTTTTGTGCCCGTTTGGTACTTGCTACCTTGCTTTTTTTATTTATTCAGATTATAAAAATATATTTCTACCATCCATATTACACTTTTATCACCATAACTTCGCCAAACTAGTGCACCTATACAATTTGCCATTGTATTGGGTGTGTTGGGGACACAAGAGATTTCTTGTATTTGGTTGCAGGGTCGTTTGAGAGAGACCACCTTCATCCTACACCTCTCATGGATTGATAAACCTTAGGTCATCCAATTGAGGGAAAATTGCTACTGTCCTACAAAACTCTGCGCTTGGAGGCCCAACATGTGTCTACAAGAATAAAGTTGCGTAGTAGACATCAGCATGTCGGTCTATTTCCCGGCAGACATGGTTCTCCAGTAGACGAAAAGGGTCCCAGCAGGATATCCTGCCGAGGAAAGCTCATTTAATTATAGTAAAAAGGCACTCCACCTCTGCATGGACGTATACATGCACGGGTTCCCGTCAAGGTTTATCTCTTTCATTGACATGAGGATACAAGTACAAGCATTACAGAACACAAAGATGGACTCGAGAGATTACATTATTTGAATTAAAATTTGGCGATTGCCTAAAAGTTTAAGATTGGAAAAGGATAAGTACCCTATAACCCCTATTTTCCTTTCTCTGCTCCTCCTCCCCAAGATATTGGAACATGAGGGAAAGGAGAATAAAAGGAGCATGTGGAGAAGGGGGCGACGAAGGGACCGGCGGGGCGGTCACCCACTGTGATCCGCAGGTGGCGAGCACTCGGGAGCTGCACTAGGTGACGAACAAGGCTCGTCACTGCTACCTCTTGAGCAATGCGTTGGTTTTCCCTTGAAGAGGAAAGGTTGATGCAGCAAAGTAGCATAAGTATTTCCCTCAGTTTTTGAGAACCAAGGTATCAATCCAGTAGGAGGCTACGTGTGAGTCCCTCGCACCGACACCAAACAAATAAATCCTCACAGCCAATGCGATAAGGGGTTGTCAACCCCTACACGGTCACTTACGAGAGTGAGATCTGATCGATATGATAAGATATTTTTTTGGTATTTTTATGATAAAGATGCAAAGTAAAATAAAAGCAAAGCAAAAAGAAAAGGAAATAACTAAGTGTTGGAAGATTAATATGATGAAGATAGACCCGGGGGCCATAGGTTTCACTAGTGTCTTCTCTCAAGAGCATAAGTATTTTACGGTGGTGAACAAATTACTGTTGAGCAATTGACAGAATTTAGCATAGTTATGAGAATATCTAGGTATGATCATGTATATAGGCATCACGTCCGAGACAAGTAGACCGACTCCTGCCTGCATCTACTACTATTACTCCACACATCGACCGCTATCCAGCATGCATCTAAAGTATTAAGTTCATAAGAACAGAGTAACGCCTTAAGCAAGATGACATGATGTAGAGGGATAAATTCATGCAATATGATAAAAACCCCATCTTGTTATCCTCAATGGCAACAATACAATGCGTGCCTTGCTGCCCCTACTGTCATTGGGAAAGGACACCGCAAGATTGAACCCAAAGCTAAGCACTTCTCCCATTGCAAGAAAGATCAATCTAGTAGGCCAAACCAAACTGATAATTCGAAGAGACTTGCAAAGATAACCAATCATACATAAAAGAATTCAGAGAAGATTCAAATATTGTTCATAGATAAACTTGATCATAAACCCACAATTCATCGGTCTCAACAAACACACCGCAAAAGAAGATTACATCGAATAAGTCTCCACAAGAGAGGGGGAGAACTTTGTATTGAGATCCAAAAAGAGAGAAGAAGCCATCTAGCTAATAACTATGGACCCGAAGGTCTAAGGTAAACTACTCACACTTCATCGGAAGGGCTATGGTGTTGATGTAGAAGCCCTCCGTGATCGATGCCCCCTCCAGCGGAGCTCCGGAACAGGCCCCAAGATGGAATCTCATGGATACAGAAAGTTACGACAGTGGAATTAGGGTTTTGGCTCCGTTTCTGATCGTTTGGGGGTACGTAGGTATATATTGGAGGAAGGAGTATGTCGGTGGAGCAACAGGGGGCCCACGAGGGTGGAGGGTGCGCCTAGGGGGGGGGAGGTAGGCACGCCCCCTATCTCGTGGCTTCCCTGGAGGTTGCTTGACGTAGGGTCCAAGTCTCCTGGATCTTGTTCGTTCCAAAAATCACGTTCCCGAAGGTTTCATTCCGTTTGGACTCCGTTTGATATTCCTTTTCTTCGAAACCCTAAAATAGGCAAAAAACAACAATTCTGGGCTGGGCCTCCGGTTAATAGGTTAGTCCCAAAAATAATATAAAAGTGTATAAAAAAGCCCAATAATGTCCAAAAGAGAAGATAATATAGCATGGAGCAATCAAAAATTATAGATACGTTGGAGACGTATCAAGCATCCCCAAGCTTAATTCCTGCTCGTCCTTGAGTAGGTAAATGATAAAAAGGGAATTTTTGATGTGGAATGCTACTAGGCATAATTTCAATGTAATTCTTCTTAATTGTGGTATGAATATTTAGATCCGAAAGATTCATTACAAAAGTTTAATATTGACATAAAAATAATAATACTTCAAGCATACTAACTAAGCAATTATGTCTTCTCAAAATAACATGGCCAAAGAAAGTTATCCCAACAAAATCATATAGTCTGGCTATGCTCTATCTTCACCACACAAAGTATTTAAATCATGCACAACCCCGATGACAAGCCAAGCAATTGTTTCATACTTTTGACATTCTCAAAAAATTTCAATCTTCACGCAGTACATGAGCATGAGCCATGGACATAGCACTATATGTGGAATAGAATGGTGGTTGAGGAGAAGACAAAAAGGGAGAAGATAGTGTCACATCAACTAGGCGTATCAACGGGCTATGGAGATGCCCATCAATAGATATCAATGTGAGTGAATAGGGATTGCCATGCAACGGATGCACTAGAGCTATAAGTATATGAAAGCTCAACAAAAGAAACTAAGTGAGTGTGCATCCAACTTGCTTGCTCACGAAGACCTAGGGCATTTTGAGGAAGCCCATCATTGGAATATGCAAGCCAAGTTCTATAATGAAAAATTCCCACTAGTATATGAAAGTGATATCATAGAGACTCTCTATCATGAAGATCATGGTGCTACTTTGAAGCACAAGTGTGGTAAAAGGATAGCAGCATTGTCCCTTCTCTCTTTTTCTCTCATATTTTTATTTGGGCCTTTTTTATGGCCTCTTTTTTTTATTCGGGCTTCTTTGGCCTCTTTTTTTATTTTTTTTTTCGTCCGGAGTCTCATCTCGACTTGTGGAGGAATCATAGTCTCCATCATCCTTTCCTCACTTGGGACAATGCTCTAATAATGATGATCATCACACTTTTATTTACTTACAACTCAACAATTACGACTCAATACTTAGATAAAAATATGACTCTATGTGAATGCTTCTGGCGGTGTATCGGGATATGCAATGAATCAAGAGTGACATGTATGAAAGAATTATGAACGGTGGCTTTGCCACAAATACGATGTCAACTACATGATCATGCAAAGCAATATGACAATGATGGAACATGTCATAATAATCAGAACGGTGGTAAGTTGCATGGCAATATATCTCGGAATGGCTATGGAAATTCCATGATAGGTAGGTATGGTGGCTGTTTTGAGGAAGGTATATGGTGGGTGTATGATACCGGCGAAAGGTGCGCGGTATTAGAGAGGCTAGCAATGGTGGAAGGGTGAGAGTGCGTATGATCCATGGACTCAACATTAGTCATAAAGAAGTCATATACTTATTGCAAAAATCTACAAGTTATCAAAGCAAAGTATTATGCGCATGCTCCTAGGGGGATAGATTGGTAGGAAAAGACCATCGCTCGTCCCCGACCGCCACTCATAAGGAAGACAATCAATAAATAAATCATGCTCCGGCTTCATCGAATACCGGTTAACCATACGTGCATGCTACGGGAATCACAAACTTTAACACAACTATTTCTCAAATTCACAACTACTCAACTAGCATGACTCTAATATCACCATCTCCATATCTCAAAACAATTATCAAGTACCAAACTTCTCTTAGTATTCAAAACACTCATAAGAAAGTTTTTTTTACTAATCTTGAATACCTAGCATATTAGTATTATTTAAGAAAATTACCATGCTATTTAAGAATCTCAAAATAATATAAGTGAAGCATGAGAGATCAATAGTTTCTATAAAAAAAATCCACCGACGCGCTCTAAAAGATATAAGTGAAGCACTAGAGCAAAAACTATATAACTCAAAAGATATAAGTGAAGCACATAGATTATTCTAATAATTTCCGAATCATGTGTGTATCTCTCAAAAGGTGTGTACAGCAAATATGATTGTGGTAAACTAAAAAATAAAGACTCAAATCATACAAGACACTCCAAGCAAAACACATATCATGTGGTGAATAAAAATATAGCTCCAAGTAAAGTTACCAATGGAAGTAGACGAAAGAGGGGATGCCTTCCGGGGCATCCCCAAGCTTTGACTTTTTGGTGTCCTTAGATTATCTTGGGGGTGCCATGGTCATCCCCAATCTTAGGCTCTTGCCACTCCTTGTTCCATAATCCATCAAATCCTTACCCAAAACATGAAAACTTCACAACACAAAACTTAAAGTAGAAAATCTCGTGAGCTCCGTTAGCGAAAGAAAACAGAAGACCACTTCAAGGTAATGTAATGAACTCATTATTTATTTATATTGGTGTTAAACCTACTGTATTCCAACTTCTCTATGGTTTATAAACTATTTTACTAGCCATAGATTCATCAAAATAAGCAAACAAAGCATGAAAAATAGAATCTGTCAAAAACAGAACAGTCTGTAGTAATCTGTAGCTAGCGCAACATCTGGAACCCCAAAAATTCTAAAATAAATTTATGGACGTGTGGAATTTATCTATTAATTATCTTCAATAATAATTAACTAAATATCACTTTCCAAATAAAAATGGCAGCACTTCTCGTGAGCGCTAAAGTTTCTGTTTTTTATAGCAAGATTAACAAGACTTTCCCCAAGTCTTCCCAACGGTTCCACTTGGCACAAACACGAATTAAACACAAAAAAAAACGCAACCAAAACAGAGGCTATATAAATTATTTATTACTAAACAGGAGCAAAAAGTAAGGAATAAAAATAAAATTGGGCTGCCTCCCAACAAGCGCTATCGTTTAATGCCCCTAGCTAGGCATAACAAGCAACGATAGATCTAGGTATTATCATTTTTGGTAGGTAATTCTTCAATGAGGCATCTACTATCCTTAGGAATTTCTTTATTTTTATTGATTATCAAACTTTTAGGCACAAGATCAAAAAATTCATTTGTAACAAATAGTTCCTTAATGATAGCAAAAAGATTGGGATGAATACTTATAGATTTTAGATCCGCAGTTTCCTTACTAGAAGATTCACCCTTATTTTTAGGAACATACATAAGCTTGGCAATTTTAGTGGGAGGACTTGGAGTATTCTTTACGAAAGAAAAAGTGGTTCCCAAGTTGGTAATAATACCCTCAAGTTTATCGATTCTAGTGGAATCCTGATTTATTTTCTCATTAACTATATGTTCCTTTTCTTTAATATTTTTCAAAGTGACTCCTACTTTAGATCCATATTGAGTGATTCGGTTGTGGATCTTTTTATCCAAATTTTCAATTAACTCTATAGTAGCAACCTTATTCTCAATAATTTCAAGTCTTTGCATTACATGCTCCAAAGTTAGCATAGTTCCGTTAACCAAAAGAGGTGGTGAGCCAAATAAATCTATCAAAGCATTATAAGAATCAAAAGTATGGCTACCCAAGAAGTTCCCTCCGGTAATGGTATCAAGGATATATCTGTACCAAGGAGTAGTGCCTACATAAAAATTGCGAAGAAGAACGGAAGTAGATTTCTTCCTGGTAGATCTATTTTGAGCATTGCAAATTCTATACCAAGCGTCTTTTATATTTTCTCCCTCCCTTTGATTAAAATTTAGAACTTCATTCTCGGGAGACAACGGAGAAGAAAAGGGACTAGCCATAAAGACAAGCAAATGGAAACGAGGCGAACGGAAAAGAGAGGGATGATAGAGAGAGAGAGGGCGAATAAAACGGCAAGGGTGAAGTGGGGGAGAGGAAAACGAGAGGCAAATGGCAAATAATGTAATGCGGGAGATAAGGGTTTGTGATGGGTACTTGGTATGTTGACTTTTGCGTAGACCTCCCCGGCAACGGCGCCAGAAATCCTTCTTGCTACCTCTTGAGCACTGCGTTGGTTTTCCCGTGAAGAGGAAAGGGTGATGCAGCAAAGTAGCATAAGTATTTCCCTCAATTTTTGAGAATCAAGGTATCAATCCAGTAGGAGGCTACGCGCGAGTCCCTCGCACCTACACAAAACAAATAAATCCTCGCAACCAACGTGATAAGGGGTTGCCAATCCCTACACGGTCAGTTACGAGAGTGAGATCTGATAGATATGATAAGATAATATTTTTTGGTATTTTTATGATAAAGATGCAAAGTAAAATAAAAGCAAAGTAAAAGCAAAGGAAATAACTAAGCGTTGGAAGATTAATATGATGAAGATAGACCCGGGGACCATAGGTTTCACTAGTGGCTTCTCTCAAGAGCATAAGTATTTTACGGTGGGTGAACAAATTACTGTTGAGCAATTGACAGAATTGAGCATAGTTATGAGAATATCTAGGTATGATCATGTATATAGGCATCACGTCCGAGACAAGTAGACCGACTCCTGCCTGCATCTACTACATTACTCCACACATCGACTGCTATCCAGCATGCATCTAGAGTATTAAGTTCATAAGAATAGAGTAATGCCTTAAGCAAGATGACATGATGTAGAGGGATAAATTCATGAAATATGATAAAAACCCCATCTTGTTATCCTCGATGGCAACAATACAATACGTGCCTTGCTTCCCCTACTGTCACTGGGAAAGGACACCGCAAGATTGAACCCAAAGCTAAGCACTCCTCCCATTGCAAGAAAGATCAATCTAGTAGGCCAAATCAAACTGATAATTCGAAGAGACTTGCAAAGATAACCAATCATACATAAAAGAATTCAGAGAAGATTCAAATATTGTTCATAGATAAACTTGATCATCAACCAACAATTCATCGGTCTCAAAAAACACACCACAAAAGAAGATTACATTGAATAGATGTCTACAAGAGAGGGGGAGAAATTTGTATTGAGATCCAAAAAGAGAGAAGAAGCCATCTAGCTAATAACTATGGACCCGAAGGTCTCAGGTAAACTACTCACATTTCATCAGAAGGGCTATGGTGTTGATGTAGAAGCCCTCCGTGATCGATGCCCCCTCCGGCGGAGCTCCGGGACAGGCCCCAAGAAGGGATCTCATGGATAGAGAAACTTACGGCGGTGGAATCAGGGTTTTGGCTCCATTTCTGATCGTTTGGGGGTACGTAGGTATATATAGGAGGAAGGAGTACGTCGGTGGAGCAACAGGGGGCCCACGAGGGTGGAGGGTGTGCCTGGGGGGGTAGGCGCGCCCCCCTACCTCGTGGCTTCCCTGTTGGTTGCTTGACGTAGGGTCCAAGTCTCCTGGATCTTGTTCGTTCCAAAAATCACGTTTCCGAAGGTTTCATAACGTTTGGACTCCGTTTGATATTCCTTTTCTTGGAAACCCTGAAATAGGCAAAAAAACAGCAATTCTGGGCTGGGCCTCCGGTTAATAGGTTAGTCCCAAAAATAATATAAAAGTGTATAATAAAGCCCAATAATGTCCAAAACAGAAGATAATATAGCATGGAGCAATCAAAAATTATAGATACATTGGAGACGTATCAGTCACCCCTCCAAAAAAGCGGAAACGGTAGCGGCATTGCCCACAACAAATTTGCAGCGCTACCGTCACTTTGGAGGACTAGGAGGGGCGTCTTCTTCGGCGCCGGCTCCCCGGTTCCGCTACAAAGGGGGGACCGAGCCCCGCCATGCCCCACCTTGGTGGGCAGGAAGGCACGCCTCACGTCGTCAGCCCTAGGACCTCTGGGAGGGGCAGTGCTGGGATTACTAGTGATCTTCGGCCCCTCCTCCCGGACGAGCAACGAAGATACCAAAAGACTCGCCACGCCAAGGACCAGGCTCACTCCCCAAGCATCAACACCAGCATGAGGCAACAAATGCCCCGAGCCAGAGCCCGGGGGCTGGCCCCAGGCTTCCTTCTTAAACATGACCAGCAGAAACAGAAGATGAAAAAGAGGAAGAATGCAAATATGGGTGACTCTGCCCTCTCCGCCCTTTCCCTTTTATAGGCCGGGTGGGGAAGGGCAGCTGCTCCATCCACGGGTGACCACCGCCCTCCTCCACCAATTCAACATGGGTGGGCCCTTTCCAAGGTACTCTCCCGCGCCACGCGCCTCCCATATCTACCCCGCGCGATGCATGCTGCATACGTGGCTAAGGATAAGGGTGTGCTGTAGAAAGAGTAAATTAGCAGTTTTTACCCCTTGCGTTAAAGTCATTCACCGGCCATCACTGGAGCGGCCCCACCCCTATTGGCTTTACACCACGCACGGGAAAACCGGAAACTAGCCCGGGATCAAGGCTGATGAAGCAGCAATGGAAAACTCAAGGGGCCAACCCCTTCAGCAACCTTGCCTGTGCACTTATTAGGCCCTACACCGACGACGCTGAGCAGCGCGTTTGGGGCAGGCCCGGGGGCTTCTGTCAGTGCAACAAACCCTGGGTCTGTTGCCCAGACTGTGTATAGGCACGAGATCAAGATTGAAGCACTAGCTTAAGTCAGAGATTGAAGAACCAAGAGATTTGAAGAACCAGCATGCAGCTCAAAGGGACCAAAATCGAACCTGAGGAGCAAGATATCGGCAAGAGAAGGGCCTCCCTTGCCGGGCAGGCGAGCCCAGCAAGGGGCAAGGCCACCACTAGAAGCAAGCAACCAAGGCTCCCTGACAGAGCCTGCCGGGGCTCGCGGGGGCGAACCACCCCACCAACCGCTCAAGCACGACCCATGTCGTCAATCAGTGCGGTGTCAAGCCGCAAGATGGTTAAGTGGCAGCCATTCACCACATGGCGGCCATTTCTATGGAAGAAGCCCGCATATGACACCCGTCCTGTGACATGTCAAGAGAATAGGTGCGGAGCTGGCAAGATAGCACGGCAGGCCTTGCCGGGTGTCCAACGGTGTGACAGTAAGTGGCACATTTAATGAAGTCTGTCAGCCTGCAGAGTTAGGTATGATAGTACTGTTTGCTATCATATCAGTGGATAATGACCACTTTGCCATTGTGGTGACCCCTTAATGTATAAAAGGAGGGCCATGGCACTTGTAGGAGGGGTTAGAAGGTTGGAAAGTTGATGAACCTAGGCCACCACACGCGCATAGTCACCACGACCCTGAGACAAACCCTGCCGGGCAAGTGTACTATGCACTACCACGTTCATTCCACTATCAATCCACCAAAGCAGGAGTAGGGTCTTACGCCTCGCGGCGGCCCGAACCTGGGTAAATCATTTGTGTGCTTTCTGCCGTGCTGCCGTACGCTGGTCTGCCCTTTGTGCAACGCGACGTCCCCCTGCCAAACCAGCAAGGGGCCGCCTGGTCCCATAGGTGTTCGCGGATATCGCGCGACATCTTTGGCGCGCCAGGTAGTGGTATCGCTTGCGCGAACCTGAAAGCATGCACAATGCGTCATCTTCATCTTTGACGATGTCATCGACCATGGCGCCTAAAAAGAATTCCGGCCCTTCGGCCCATCCGTACACCTCGAAGGCTCCCTCGCCCACGGCCTCTAGTGCCTCGGGGGATGCGGAGATGAGCGAGGACGCAAACACTGCTAGGGGCGTGGTTGGCGCAGGTGGCGCCATCTCCACTCCCCCTACGGCCGACACGGGGGATGAAGACGTCGGAAGAGAACAACATCAACATCGTCTCGATGGTCAGGCTCTACAAGTTGCGGGTAAGGGGGTCACTTCGTCCACGCCCCCTCCATTCACTGACCAGCACAGCCGTAGCAACAACACTCGGCCCGGGGCAAGCCATCACCCTCCGGTCACCCCCACCACGAGAGCGACCTCGGCGCATGCGTCTCCTCCCAGACGAGCCAACCGGGCCGCTACACTCAACGGAGCCACTGATCTTCGAGCACCACCGCCGCGTGACCCCGTTGCCCCGGTGGTCGTCCCACAATAGCGTGGGCACGGCGCCGCCGCCGCCACCGCGGGCACCATCAGGAGCCAGGCGACGGTGCAGTCGACGTCATCGACATCCATGCCAAGCACGGCCATGGAGGCTATGGCTCGAGCTCAGTTGCTGCTGAGATTTCCACCGGCAGCCGAGCAGACGGATGAATGGCGTGCCACTATCCAAAGCCTGCCCGGTTTCGCCGAGGCTGGGGCTCACGATGGGATGACCCACCTCGACCTCCCCAAGCGACAGCAACCACTCGTACCGCTAGCCGAACGGAGGGGGCTGTCCCCACCGTGCAGTCCCCACCACGACAGCCGACGCGGGCACAGCTGAATCAAGACCACGACGACATCACGATGGCCTTTTCCGACCCTCGAGCACATCTAGGCCAACGTCGAGCTCGGGAGGATAGGCGGCGGGGAGACGCACGCATCGTCATGGATCGGCGCCACGACGACCTTCGCCAGACTGACAGGTGCGGCGGCCTCAACATTGACCAGCATGCGCTCGGTGTTGGCGGGTGCCTACCTTTTGAGGTCAGCTACCCTGCCTTTACACGAGAATTGTGGCAAGTTCATTGGCCATCCGTTCGCATGTTCAAGCCAGATATACCTGAGAAATACGACGAGAGGCTGAACCCAACAGAGTTTTTTTTGACAGAAAGACTGTAAGGGAACCCCCTACGGTATAATTGGTGCAACAAACCCAAATTGCAAGTACCATGCCTTAAACTTGGGTGGGTGGGAAGGCATCAACCCCTTCCCACCACTAGGCTATGCCTTAGTCTTGAACCCAGCAGAGTTCCTAAGCATCTACACCATCGCTCTTCAGGATGCGTGGGAAGAGATGAGAAGGTCTTTGCCAACTACTTCCCTTTGGCCCTCAAGTCCAATGTGAGGTCTTGGCTGATGCACCTACCGGAAAACTCCATTTCGTCGTGGGCAGATATGTGCGACGAGTCCATCGGTGCCTTCACCGGTGGCCACCAAGAGCTCGTCAGGCCCAGCGACTTACAGCTTCTCCATCAGAAGGAAGGAGAAACCCTCCGTAAGTATTTACAGAGATTCAGTAAAGTTCATAGAAATATTCCAAATATCCATCCGGCAGCCGTTATAGCAGCCTTCCAGTCCAATGTGCACAACCGTCGCATTCATTCTAAGATGAATGTGTGGTTGCCCAAGACTGTGAAGGAGCTATACGCACTGGTGGATAAGTGTGCTCGAATGGAGGAAGGAAGTTGCCCGGAGAGGAGGATCGCATTAATGTTGATTCAGAGGATGAAGATGAATCAAGCAGTCAGAGGAAGGGCAAGAAGCGCAGTAAGATGCCAAGAGATAAGGTAGTGATGATTGTAGAAGGTTCGAGAACACCTACTACAGGCAAGAAGGCCAAGGCCGAGGCCCCCAGCAAGGAAGCTGCCGCATGCGCTGCCTGCCAGGAGGCTGCTGCTACGGAAAAACATGGGAAAGGTGATGGGCCGTACTACAAGATCCACTGGACCAAAGGCCATGACCTTCAGGAGTGTTATCAGGTTGAGCAGCTTGTCAAGAAACAGAGGGCAGAGTATGATAAGCATGATAAGGAAAAAGGTCAGAATGTTGCTAGCGGTAAGGGCCGAGGCGGTGAAGGAAATCGCCCCGGCAAACCCTTTCGGAACCAAGGAAAACCCGCCAGGGGCCAAGAGAAGGAAATATGTGATGATGTGAGTGATGAAGGGAATGAAGAGGAAACCAGTGAGCAGGAATTTCAGAAGGCCACTAACGCCCTATGCATTGATGGAGGTGCATCTTTGCACACCTCTCATCGCCAACTCAAGCGATGGGCACGAGAGGCCAATCTTGTGGAACCAGCGCCAAAGGCCTGGAAGCCGCTCAAGTGGTCCCGCACGCCCATCATCTTTGATGAGGAGGATCACCCTGGCCGCACCACAGCGGTAGGGTGTTTTCCATTCTTGGTCTACCCAACAATTCGCAACCTCAAGGTCACAAAGATGTTAGTGGATGGCGGGGCCGGGTTGAATCTGATTTCCCCAGCAGTTATCAGTAGGCTTCAGATAGGAGAAGAAGAGCTAGAGGCCACCGACACGTTTCAAGGAGTTAATCCCAGCAGGAGTCATCCTAAGGGGAAGATTACATTGCCGGTGACGTTTGGGGGAGAACTGAACTATCAGACTCAGAAGATTGTGTTTGATGTGGTTGATCTCCCCCTGCCGTACAATGGGATTCTAGGACGCCCGACCCTGGCCAAGATCCTGGCTGCATCCCACTATTCTTATAACACTTTGAAGATGCCTGGGCCACTGGGAGTCATCACTATCCCGCCAGATGAGAAGGATGCAATTATCTGCGTGGACAAGATGTACTGGGATGCAGTCGCAGCAGAGGCTGCGGCAGCAGCAGCTCCCGCCAAGGAAAGCAAAGGAAAGAAGAGGGATTGCAGGACCTCGGGCAAGGAGTCCGGGAAGTGTGCCCCCTCTGAGTGCACAGCACCCGTTGACGACGTGCCGAAGTGATCCAACAGCAAGAGATCCAAGGTTACTGCACCCCAAGTGAAGAAGGTCCCGGCAGTGCTGGCCGGCGTTGAAGGTACTTTCACTATCAACGCCACCCTTGATGACAAATAGGAAAGTGCGCTCGTTGCCTTCCTGCGGGCGAATATCGATGTGTTCGCTTGGCAACCATATGATATCCCTGATATTCCCAGGGAGGTAATTGAGCACCACCTTGCTGTCTGCCCACATGCCCGACCCGTCAAGAAGAAAGTATGGAAGCAGGCCTTAGAGCGGCAGCAGTTCATTGCTGAAGAGATCAAGAAATTGGAGGCAGCTGGTTTGGTTAGAGGAGTACTGCATCCTACATGGTTAGAAAATCTAGTAGTGGTCTGGAAGTCCAATGGGAAGTGGAGGCTTTGCATTGATTTCACAGACCTCAACAAGGCTTGCCCGAAGGACCCATTTCCCTTGCCGCACATCGACCAGATCGTGGATTCTACTTCGGGATGTGATTTGCCCTCCTTTCTGGATGCATACTCTGGATATCATCAGATCTTCATGTCCAAGGAGGATGAAGAGAAGACATCATTCATCACTCCGTGTGGTACACACTACTTCATCCGCATGCCGTTCGGATTAAAGAGTGCCGGGTCCACTTTTGCAAGAGCAGTCCAGATTGGTTTTGAGCCACAGTTGCACAGGAATATAGAAGCATATATGGATGATATCATGATCAAAACCAAGGATAAGGCCACCCTTATCCAGGATTTGGAAGAAACATTTGCTAATCTACGCAAGATCAATCTGAAGCTTAATCTGGAGAAGTGTGTATTCGATGTCCCTCCGGCAAGCTACTTGGGTTCTTTGTGTCCCATCTGGGGATCGAAGCCAACCCCGACAAGATCAAGGCCATTGAGCAGATCCAAGTGCCAATGACAGTTAAGGATGTGAGGCGCTTGGTGGGATGCATTGCCACGTTGAGCAGATTCATCTCCAAGTCTGCCGAGCATGCCCTACCGTTCTTCAAGGTTTTGAAGAAGGCAGGGCCCATGAAGTGGACCCCAGAAGCAGATGCAGCTCTGCAAGAGTTAAAAGCCTACCTGTCGTCCATACCCACCTTGGATGCACCCAAACCCCAAGAACCATTGTTGCTATACTTGGCGGCAACCAACCAGGTGGTCAGTGCAACTTTGGTAGCATAGCGAGAGGTGGATGAGACAGAAACTGAATAGAGAACGACAGAGTCAGAGAAGGATCAGTACAGCTATGAGCACGGCAACGAGAGAAACCCCAAGGATGCGGCAGGGAAGAAAGTGGTGCAACGCCCAGTGTGCTTTGTCAGCTCCTTGTTACAAGGGGCTAGATCAAGGTACTCTGGCATGCAAAAGTTGATCTTTGGTCTCATTATGGCGTGAAGGAAACTGCACCACTACTTCCGAGCCCATGAGATCACGGTTGTCACTCGTTTCCCGTTGCAAAGGATACTCCGAAGCCCTGAGGCAACTGGCAGAATAGTGGAATGGGCTTTGGAGTTGTCCAACTTTGGTTTGAAGTTTGAGAGCACTTCAACTATTCAGAGCAGGGCATTGGCAGAGTTTATTGCAGAATGGATGCCAACCCCTGATGAGGAAGTGACAAAAATAGCTCTCCCCAGCAGGGAATCACCCAAAGAATGGATTATGTATTTTGATGGTGCTTTTTCCATACAAGGTGCAGGGGCTGGCGTGCTTCTTGTTGCCCCCTCCGGGGAGCATTTGAAGTACGTCATCCAGATGCACTTTGCCCAGGAAGAAGCCACCAACAATACAACTGAGTATGAAGGGCTCCTTGCCGGGCTCAGGATTGCAGCAGAATTGGGAATTAAGAAGCTGATCATTTGAGGAGATTCACAACTTGTGGTGAGACAAGTCAACAAGGATTACCAAATCCCGTTGATAGAACCATATGTCGAGGAAGTAAGGATATTGGAGGAGCACTTTGACGAGTTGCAAACAGAGCATGTACCCCATGAAGAAAACAGCATAGCTGATCACCTATCAAAGTGTGCTGCGCAGAAGCTTCGTGTGGAACCAGGAACTTTTGTTCTCCATATCTCTCAACTCTTCGTATCACCAGCTACAATGGCCCGGAAAAGGAGAAAGTTGGACTACGGTAAGCCTCTCCCGGTCGAGCCGTCCGCTCCCGGCAAAGACCCTGCTGGAAACAACTCCTCACAACCTGCCGAACCTCCCCCCTCCAGCCGGGACTATGGACCCTATGAATGAGGCTGGCGCTCCCGCAGCAGAGGAGGTGCCGCTAGTCCTTGTTGCCAAGCCCTAGGCTCCAACTTGGGCAAGGCACATTGTCTACTTCATCCAAATCGGAGAACTCCCTGGCGGCCAAGATTAAGCTGAAAGAGTAGCCTAGAGGGCCAGTATGTATCAGTTTGTCGATGACACTCTATACAAAAGGAGGACCAACGGTGTGAAATTGAAGTATGTTTGCCGGGAGGATGGAAAGGAACTACTGGCTGAGATTCACAGAGGAATGTGCGGCTCACACATTGGATCAAGGGCATTAGTTGGGAAAGCATTCCCGCAAGTATTCTATTGGCCCACAACCCTCCAAGATGCGGTCGAGATCGTCATGACATGTGAAGCCTGCCAGTTCCATTCCAAGAGAACACACCTGCCTGCCCAAGCCCTTCAGACAATCCCTCTATCATGGCCATTTTTGGTCTGGGGGCTCGATATCCACGGCCCCTTCCCCCGAGCAATCGGGGGCTTTAAATTCTTGTTCGTTGCCATCGACATGTTTACAAAGTGGCCGGAAGTGACTGCCATGAGAAAGGTGACTCCTCAATCAGCTATCATGTTCTTGAAAGAATTGGTGTGTCGTTTCGAAGTTCTGGCAAGGATCATCACAAACAAAAGCACCCAGTTCACGAGCCACGCCTTCATGCAATATGTTCATGCCCTTGGATCCAAGATATCATTCGCTTTTGTGGCACACCCCTGGAGAAATGGACAAGCTGAGAGGGCGAACGCTGAAGTGCTTCATGGACTCAAGACAAGAACTTTCGATACGCTGCAAAAGCACGACATGTGGTGGATCGAGGAGCTGCCGATAGTTCTCTGGTCCCTCAGAACGACACCTAACTGAGCTACCGGGTAGACTCCCTTCTCCCTGGTCTACGGGGCAGAAGCAGTTATCCCCATGGAACTCATTTACGGGTCCCCTCGAGTGTTTGGATACGATGAAGTAGAGCAAGATCAGCACCGGCGTGATGACGCTATGCTACTTGAGGAGAACCGTCTTCGGGCTACTACGCGTGCTGCACACTACCAGCAAGCCCTGCGTCACTATCATAGTCGTAGGGTTCATGCCTGGTGTTTTGAGGAAGGTGACCTTGTCCTTAGGCGCATTCAGTCCGCCAAGGGTACAAACAAGCTGTCACCAAAGTGGGAAGGCCCTTACCAGGTGGTACGAGTCAGCAGACCTGGTGCAGTCCGTCTGGAGACCGGGGATGGCACACAGTTACAAAACTCATGGAATATTGAGCATCTCCGTAAGTACTACCCGCAAGGTGCGAGGCTGCCGGGCACTGCCCGGCAGGCACCCTTTTGTACAGGCCTTGCCTCAGCTGCATGTAACCCCTTGTACAAAGCCAGGGCGATGACCCCGTGCAAGAGAAAATAAAGAAGCGTTGTAGGGGGCCCCAACTAATATTACATGCATGCACTACACCTAGATCACTGCATAAGCATTTCATGAGCATTTGCATATGCATATAGATAGGATTGGATCCTGCATTCACTCTCATCTACATGAAGTTGCAGGTTCCTGTCGTGGGCTTGACTTCAATAAGGGATGAGAGGATGCACGGCAGAGTGATCCCTGACAAGCCAAATAGATAAGTTTACCCCTTGTCCATTAGTGTTCCATAAGATATAACTTGTGCATAGAGAAACCTCGCCTCTCTCATGGAACTAGGGTGCTCCCATCCATGGCTTGACGCTGCTTCGGCCTGGATGGTCGCAGTGACCCTTGGTAAAAAGGGGTGGGCGGGGGGCTGGCACCTCGGTTTGTTCCCCGGCAGACATGGTTCTCCGGCAGACGAAAAGGGTGCCGGTAGGATATCCTGCCAGGGAAAGCTCGTTTAATTACAGTAAAAAGGCACTCCACCTCTGCATGGACATATACATGCATGGGTTCCCGGCAAGGTTTATCTCTTTCATTAACATGCTGATACAAGTACAAGCATTACAGAACACAAAGATGTACTTGAGAGATTACATTATTTGAATTAAAATTTGGCGATTGCCTAGAAGTTTAAGATTGGAAAAGGATAAGTATCCTATAACCCCTCTTTTCCTTTCTCTGCTCCTCCTCCCCAGGATATTGAAACAGGAGGGAAAGGAGAACAAAAGGAGCGCATGGAGAAGAGGGTGACAAAGGGACCAGCGGGGCCGTCACCCGTTGTTATCCACAGGTGGAGAGCACCCAGGAGGTGCACAAGGTGACGCGCAAGGCCCGTCACCCCTCCTAAAAAGCGGAAACGGTAGCGGCATTGCCCACAATGGACATGCAGCACTACCGTCGCTTTGGCGGACTAGGAGGGGGTGTCTTCTTCGGCGCCGGCCCTCGGTTCCGCTACAAAGGGGGGACCAAGCTGCACCGTGCCAAAACATGGCAGGCAGGAAGGCGCGCCTCACGACGACGTCAGCCCCAAGACCTCCGGGAGGGGCAGTGCTGGGATTACTAGTGATCTCCGGCCCCTCCTCCTGGACGAGCAACGAAGACACCAAAAGACTCGCCAACCAGGCTCACTCCCCAAGCATCAACACCGACATGAGGCAACAAATGCCCCGAGCCAGAGCCCGGGGCTGGCCCCAGGCTTCCTTCTCAAACATGACCAGCAGAAACAGAAGATGAAAAAGTGGAAGAATGCAAAGATGGGTGACTCTGCCCTCCTCTGCCCTTTCCCTTTTATAGGCCGGGTGGGGAAGGGCAGCTGCTCCATCCACGGGTGACCACCGCCCTCCTCCACAAATTCAAGACGGGTGGGCCCTTTCCAAGGTACTCTCCCGCGCCACACGCCTCCGTTACCTACCCCGCGCGATGCATGCAACATACGTGGCTAAGGATAAGGGCACGCTGTGGGAAGAGTAAATTGGCAGTTTCTACCCTGTGCGTTAAAGTCATTCACGGGCCATCACTAGATTAGCCCCACCACTATTGGCTTTACACCACACGCGGGTAAACTGGAAACTGGCTCGGGATCAAGGCTGATGAAGCAGCAACGGAAAACTCAAGGGGCCAACTGTAACGCCCCGAGACCGATGCACCTTGTGTCTTCTAGTTATTCTTCATCGTTCCCGTGCCATTCGCTTGCGTGTTGCATTTTGCCATGTTATCATGTGCATTGCATCCTCATGTTTTTCAAAACTTGCATCCGGTTATTCTCTCCGTTGTCCGTTCTGGAATTCGACACTCTCACATGCACCCGCCGCACCTCCCAGATCTTATTTCTTGAGCAGGAGAAAAACTTTCTCGGAATGGGCCGAGATTTGTCGAGTGGTCTTGGTACATCATCGGTAGATCGCCTGTCAAATTTCGTTCCATTTGGAGGTCGTTTGATGCAGCAACGGTTAACCGCGTTAACCAAAACCCTCCTTCTCTTTGCAGCCCAGCACACCTCCTCAACAGCCCACTAGCCCATCTAAACCCCCTCCATGCTCTCCGCCATTGGATCACGATCGTGTGGGCGAAAACCGCACCTCAATAGCCCTCTCCCAACTCCCTCTACCTATAAATAAGCCCTCCCCGTCCAAAAATCAGACGAAACCCTAGTCTCCCCCTCTCCTGCCGCCACCAGACACGTCCGTGATGGCCGGACACGTCCGCCGCCGCCCCACGCCAAACCACCGCATGCCACCTGTCCCTGCACCGCTCCCCGCCCCCAGGCCCGCGTCAGACCCGCCCGGGCCCCAATCTGAGCCCCGAGGCCCGCAGCCACCCGCCGTCGCTGGACTCAGCCCCGCCGAGCCGCCGCCGCCAGCGCCGCCCTGCACCATCGCCCACGCCTCCTCTAGCCACCTCGCCGGTCCTCCCCTACCGTGGCCGGCCTCCTCCTCGCAGGAGACGCCGCGCCCGCGCCGCCTTTTGCCGGATCCGGTCTCACCGGGCCTGGATCTAGCCCCTACCGCTTCGCCGGAGACCGGTCTCGCAGGAGTTCGCCGCCGCCATCGCCAGATCCAGCCGGGGTTGTATCAGATCGACCAACTCCGCCATCCAAACGTCGCTCGCACCCCGGACCTGCTCGTCCCCGTACCGCCACATCCTAGTTTTCCCAAGGTCCAATTTCTCGGAATGGGCCGAGATTTGTCGAGTGGTATTGGTACATCACCGGTAGACTGCCTATCAAATTTCGTTCCATTTGGAGGTTGTTTGATGCACCAACAGTTAACCGCGTTAACCAAAACCCTCCTTCTCTTTGCAGCCCAACACCCCTCCTCAACATCCCACTAGCCCATCTAAACCCCCTCCATGCTCTTCGCCGTTGGATCACGATCGTGTGGGTGAAAACCACACCTCAATAGCCCTCTCCTATCTCTCTCTACCTATAAATAAGCCCTCCCCATCCAAAAATCAGACGAAACCCTAGTCTCCCCCTCTCCCGCCGCTGCCCGACGCCCAACCACCACATGCCACCTATCCCCGCGGCGCTCCCTGCCACCAGGCCCGCGTCAGGGCTGCCTGGGCCCTGATTTGGGCCCCGAGGCCCGCAGCCACCTGCCATCGGGCCCGAGCGCCGTCGGCGGACTCCGCCCCCCCCCCCCCCCCCCCCCCCCCCCCCCCCCCCCCCCCCCCCCCCCCCCCCCCCCCCCCCCCCCCCCCCCGTCGTTCGCCTCCCGCCGCTGCCGCCAGTGCCAACCGCCGCCGCACGAGCCGCGCCGCACCACCGCCCGCGCCTCCTCCAGTCGCCTTGCCGGACCTCCCCTACTGCAGCCGGCCTCCTCCTCGCCGGAGACGCCGCACCCGCGCCGCCTATTGCCGGATCCGGCCTTGCCGGGCCCGGATCTAGCCCCTACCGCTTCGCTGGAGACCGGCCTCACCAGAGTTCGCCGCCGCCATCGCCGAATCCAGCCGGGGTTGGATCAGATCCACCAACTCCGCCATCCGAACGCCGCTCGCGTCCCGGACCTGCTCATCTCTGTACCGCCCCGTCCCAGTTTTCCCGAGGTCCAATTTCTGCGAAGTCCCTGAGATTTCATCATATGTGTGCATCTTCATCATGTCATATCTTTGTGCATGTGGCTCCGTTTTGAGTGTATGATATGTCGAATTGTTCATCTCTGAGTGCTCTAGATGATGGTGTAGTTTGCATGCATGTTACTGGTGATATTGATAGCTTAATCATCGTTGCAAGAGTGCTAAGTGTTATAATCTGCTGGAAGTTGTCATAACTTGCTGATTTGTCTTTTTCATAGCATTTTGGGTGTTTAACTTTTGAGAATCATGCCATCATGTTTTAGGAGCATCTTCATGCCATCTTTACAGTGGTGCCATCCATGTATTTTTATGTGCCCTGTGGTGACTAGCACAAGCACGCAAAGTAAGCTACATGATGTTTGCTGTTTTCTGAGACTTGGTGAATTTCGTAGTCTGTAACTGTTACATTATGTTGCCGTGTTTACTTGATGCTACCATCAACTCCATGCATAATATGGAGATGCCTAGTTGACATGTTTTGATGTCCATGTTGTGCTCTATCATGCCATGCCATTTGATGCCTCATATATGTCCTGTAGCATATTTTTTCATTGCCATGAACATGCCTAAATGATGTTCTAGTTTTCTGTTAACTTCATGATGCCATACTGTGAGCTTGTTATTAATTAATCTATGCCTCTTTTGGAGATGCTCCAATTACATGATTTGAATTATGCTATGAGTACTTTGTCCACATGCCAAGGTTGATAATTGTTGACTTTATATGACCTCTCTTCCAAGCTTGTAAACATGCTATGCTGATGTTGCTGTTTTACACTTGCTAAAACTGTTACAACATTCAAACTTCTCTTGATGGTTTCCACTAGTCCTTAAGCCATATGGTTATGATGCCTTGATATTATTTGCTCCTTGTTATGTGTACTTTGATGCCATGCCCTTGTTTGCCATATAACTTGCTGTAGTTTGTCTCTTTCTTGCTCTCAAGTTGCCATCATGCTAAATCTATCAATCTGTTAACAGTATGTTCCATTTTGCAAGTATCATAGTAATTACTACATGCATCATGTGAACTTGTGCCCATGGACTAAGTTGAAGTATATCATGTATACTACATGTCCACGTCTTTTCCATAATTATTAAGGTTGGTATGCTTTCTGTTGTGTGCCTCCAAAGTCAGCATCATGATGTTATTGTTTTGCATTCCCAAATTTCCTCTAAGTCTGAGAATCAGCTTATATCATGTTTGCATCTTGTCTTGATGATTCCCATGGACCTGCTCCTCATATGGTTAAGCCATGTTGTGTGTTTTGAGCTCCATGATATGTACTAGCGTGCCATGTTTTTGCTTGCCATGTTATTGCACTATAGCTTAATTATTTCTTGCCTCCAACATGCCATCGTGTAAACTCTGCTCATGCATATGCTCTGTTTTTCACTAAGTCATAATCTGTGTTATCAAGTTGCTTTTTTGCATTTATCTTCTTGGATTAATCTTGATGCCCATGAACCTGAACCTTAATGATATTTGAAGCATGTTGTCTATACTTGAAGTGCATATCAAGGTTGTGTCTATATGGTTCCTGTAGCATGTTGTTTCCTTGATTGCAAAGTGCTTAGTTGCTATTTTGGGTAGATTTTGTTTGAAACGTGTTTCGTGTGTATGTGTTGAACCATGGCTCTGTTTGGAGTATGCTCTATATGAAACTTGCTTGGTTTTGCATGTAGTTTCATCATGCCATGTTACATCCATGTTTTGGAGTGTTTGTGATGTTGTTTTACTTGCATTTGCATCAATGCCATGTTTAACTTGTTTTGCTCATATGATCTACGCCGTAGCTCCGAATTAAACGAACCTTATATGTAACTTGACTAGAAAACTGTGTAGATCATCTTGGTGCATCTTAACTTGATGTTTAACAACTTTAACATAATGTTTTGTTCATATTGGGACCAATTTTGAAATTTGCATATAATGATGTACAGGAATTGTTACATGTAGTTTCCGGCATCATTTAAACTTGCTTTGAGGTGTTGTTCTTGTATGCATCATCTCTTGCCATGAGTAGCATCATGTAGCCATGTCATGCATCATACTTGGTTCATCATCATGTCATGTTTATGTGTTGTGTGTTTACCATGTTATTTGCTTCTTTCCGGTTGTGCTCCTTCTCGATAGTTCCTGTTTCGTTGCGATTGTGAGGATTCGTTCAACTACGTCCGATCACCTTCTTCATGGACTCGTTCTTCTTCCTAGCGGGATTTCAGGCAAGATGACCATCACCTTGGATATCACTACTATCTTTGCTATGCTAGTTGTCTCGATGCTATCGCTATGTCACGCTACCTACCACTTGTTTATCAAGCCTCTCAAATTGCCATGATAGCCTCTAACCTTTTCACCCGTCCTAGCAAACCATTGTTTGGCTATGTTCCTGCTTTGCTCAGCCCCTCTTATATCATTGCTAGTTACAGGTGCAGTTGCAGGTTGTTCCATGTTGGGACATGGATATCATGGGATATCACAATATCTCTTATTTAATTAATGCACATATATACTTGGTAAAGGGTGGAAGGCTCGGCCTTATGCCTGGTGTTTTGTTCCACTCTTGCCGCCCTAGCTTCCGTCATACCGGTTTTATGTTCCATGAATTTGCGTCCCTAACACGGTGAGGGTTTATGGGCCCTTCTTGACAGTTCGATTTGAATAAAAATCTTCCAGCAAGGCCCAACATTGGTTTAACATTTTCCATAATAATACTTGAACTAAACAATTAATTGGCGTAGGGCGTCATGAACCCGAGGATTCTTTTCTACATACAAGGGGGCCAGTGCTGATGGTGTTGGTCCCAAACTAGAGCACCGTGCGGGACCGCCTCTTGGCAACTTGGGGTATTTTGGTACCTGTATGCTTAGCTCATCCGTCATGGCCTGAGACGAGATACGCGCGGCTACTACCAGGGTGTTGGCACGTCGGGAGGTCTTGCTGGACTTGTTTTACCATTGTCGAAATGTCTTGTGCACCAGGATTCCAAGTCTGATCGGAGGGTCCCGCGATGGAGGATTGTCTCCATGGATCATGAGCTTGTCATGGGCTAAGTTGGGACACCCCTACAGGGTTTAAACTTTTGAGAGCCATGCCCACGATTATGTGGTGCTACCTCTTGAGCACTGCGTTGGTTTTCCCTTGAAGAGGAAAGGGTGATGAAGCAAAGTAGCGTAAGTATTTCCCTCAATTTTTGAGAACCAAGGTATCAATCCAGTAGGAGGCTACGCGTGAGTCCCTCGCACCTACACAAAACAAATAAATCTTCGCAACCAACGCGATAAGCGGTTGTCAATCCCTACACAGTCACTTACAAGAGTGAGATCTGATAGATATGATAAGATAATATCTTTTGGTATTTTTATGATAAAGATGCAAAGTAAAATAAAAGGCAATGAAAATAACTAAGTGTTGGAAGATTAATATGATGGAAGATAGACCTGGGGGCCATAGGTTTCACTAGTGGCTTCTCTCAAGAACATAAGTATTTTACGGTGGGTGAACAAAATTACTATTGAGCAATTGACAGAATTGAGCATAGTTATGAGAATATCTAGGTATGATCATGTATATAGGCATCACGTCCAAGACAAGTAGACCGACTCCTGCCTGCATCTACTACTATTACTCCACACATTGACTGCTATCGAACATGCATCTAGACTATTAAGTTCATAAGAACAGAGTAATGCTTTAAGCAAGATGACATGATGTAGAGGGATAAATTCATGCAATATGATAAAAACCCCATCTTGTTATCCTCGATGGCAACAATACAATACGTGCCTCGCTGCCCCTACTGTCACTGGGAAAGGACACCGCAAGATTGAACCCAAAGCTAAGCACTTCTCCCATTGCAAGAAAGATCAATCTAGTAGGCCAAACCAAACTGATAATTCGAAGAGACTTGCAAAGATAACCAATCATACATAAAAGAATTTAGAAGATCCAAATATTGTTCATAGATAAACTTGATCATAAACCCACAATTCATCGGTCTCAACAAACACACCGCAAAAGAAGATTATATCGAATAGATCTCCACGAGAGAGGGGGAGAACATTGTATTGAGATCCAGAAAGAGAGAAGAAGCCATCTAGCTAATAACTATGGACCAGAAGGTCCAAGGTAAACTACTCACACGTCATCGGAGAGGCTATGGTGTTGATGTAGAAGCCCTCCGTGATCGATGCCCCCTCCGGCTGAGCTCCGGAACAGGCCCCAAGATGGTATCTCGTGGATACAGAAAGTTACAGTGGTGGAATTCGGGTTTTGGCTCCGTCTCTTATCGTTTGGGGGTATGTAGGTGTATATAGGAAGGAGTACGTCGGTGGAGCAACAGGGGGCCCACGAGGGTGGAGGGTGTGCCTGGGGGGGGGGGGGTAGGCGCGCCCCCCTACCTCGTGGCTTCCCTGTTGGTTTCTTGACATAGGGTCCAAGTCTCGTGGATCTTGTTCGTTCCGGAAATCATGTTCCCAAAGGTTTCATTCCGTTTGGACTACGTATGATATTCTTTTTCTGTGAAACTCTGAAATAGGCTAAAAAACAACAATTCTGGGTTGGGCCTCCGGTTAATAGGTTAGTCCCAAAAATAATATAAAAGTGAATAATAAAGCCCAATAATGTCCAAAACAGAAGATAATATAGCATGGAGCAATCAAAAATTATAGATACGTTGGAGACGTATCAAGCATCCCCAAGCTTAATTCATGCTCGTCCTCGAGTAGGTAAATGATAAAAACAGAATTTTTGATGTGGAATGCTACGAGGCATAATTTCAATGTAATTCTTCTTAATTGTGGCATGAATATTCAGATCCGAAATATTCAAGATAAACGTTTAATATTGACACAGAAACAATAATAATTCAAGCATACTAACTAAGCAATTATGTCTTCTCAAAATAACATGGCCAGAGAAAGTTCATCCCTACAAAATCATATAGTTTAGTCATGCTCCATTTTCATCACACAAGAATGTTCTCATCATGCACAACCCCGATGACAAGCCAAGCAATCGTTTCATACTTTAGTAATCTCAAACTTTATAAACCTTCACGCAATACATGAGCGTGAGCCATGGATATAGCACTATGGGTGGAATAGAGTATAATGATGGGGGTTATGTGAAGACAAAAAAGTAGAAAGTCTCACATCAACGAGGCTAATCAATGAGCTATGGAGATGCCCATCGATTGATGTTAATGCAAGGAGTAGGGATTGCCATGCAACGGATGCACTAGAGCTATAAATGTATGAAAGCTCAACAAAAGAAACTAGTGGGTGTGCGTCCAACTTGCTTGCTCACGAAGACCTAGGGCACTTGAGGAGGCCCATTGTTGGAATATACAAGCCAAGTTCTATAATGAAAAATTCCCACTAGTATATGAAAGTGACAAAACAAGAGACTCTCTATCATGAAGATCATGGTGCTACTTTGAAGCACAAGTGTGGAAAAAAGGATAGTAGCATTGTCCCTTTTCATTTCTCTTTTTTTGGGGGGCCTTCTTTTTTTATTTGGCCTTTCTCTCTCTTTTTTTATTGGGACAATGCTCTATTAAATTATGACCATCACACTTCTATTTATTTACAACTCAATGATTACAACTCGATACTAGAAAAAGGTATGACTCTATATGAATGCCTCCGGCGGTGTACCGGGATATGCAATGAACCAAGAGTTACATGTATTAAAGAATTATGAATGGTGGCTTTGACACAAATACTATGTCAACTACATGATCATGCTAAACAATATGACAATGATGAACGTGTCATGATAAACGGGATGGTGGAAAGTTGCATGGCAATATATCTTGGAATGGCTATGGAAATGCCATAATAGGTAGGTATGGTGGCTGTTTTGAGGAAGATATAAGGAGGTTTATGTGTGAAAGAGCGTATCATATCACAGGGTTTGGATGCACCGGCGAAGTTTGCACCAACTCTCAATGTGAGAAAGGGCAATGCACGGTACCGAAGAGGCTAGCAATGATGGAAAGGTGAGAGTGTGTATAATCCATGGACTCAACATTAGTCATAAAGAACTCACATACTTATTGCAAAAACCTACAAGTCATCAAAAACCAAGCTCTACGTGCATGCTCCTAGGGGGATAGATTGGTAGGAAAAAATCATCGCTCGTCCCCGACCGCCACTTATAAGGAGGACAATCAAAGAACACCTCATGTTTCAAATTTGTTACATAACGTTTACCATACGTGCATGCTACGGGACTTGCAAACTTCAACACAAGTATTTCTCAAATTCACAACTACTCAACTAGCACAACTTTAATATCACTACCTCCATATCTCAAAACAATCATCAAGCATCAAACTTCTCTTAGTATTCAAAACACTCATAAGAAAGTTTTTACTAATCTTGAATACCTAGCATATTAGGATTATTTAAGCAAATTACCATGCTATTTAAGACTCTCAAAATAATCTAAGTGAAGCATGAGAGATCAATAGTTTCTATATAAAAAATCCACCACCGTGCTCTAAAAGATATAAGTGAAGTACTAGAGCAAAACTATATAACTCAAAAGATATAAGTGAAGCACATAGACTATTCTAATAATTTCCGAATCATGTGTGTATCTCTCAAAAGGTGTGTTCAGCAAAGATGATTGTGGTAAAATAAAAAGCAAAGACTCAAATCATATAAGACTCTCCGAGCAAAACACATATAATGTGGTGAATAAAAATATAGCTCCAAGTAAAGTTACCGATGGAAGTAGACGAAAGAGGGGATGCCTTCCGGGGCATCCCCAACCTTTGGCTTTTTGATGTCCTTAGATTATATTGGGGGTGCCATGGGAATCCCCAAGCTTAGGCTCTTGCCACTCATCGTTACATAATCCATCAAATCCTTACCCAAAACTTGAAAACTTCACAACACAAAACTTAAAGTAGAAAATCTCATGAGCTCCGTTAGCGAAAGAAAACAAAACACCACTTCAAGGTACTGTAATGAACTCATTCTTTATTTATATTTGTGTTAAACCTACTGTATTCCAACTTCTCTGTGGTTTATAAACTATTTGACTAGCCATAGATTCATCAAAATAAGCAAACAACACACGAAAAACAGAATCTGTCAAAAATAGAACAGTCTGCAGTAATCTGTAGCTAGCGCAAGATCTGGATCCCCAAAAATTCTAAAATAAATTTATGGACGTGAGGAATTTATCTATTAACCATATTCAAAAATAATTAACTAAATAGAACTTTCCAAATAAAAATGGCAGCAGTTCTCGTGAGCACTAAAGTTTCTGTTTTTTTATAGAAAGATTAACAAGACTTTCCCAATGTCTTCCCAACTCTTCTACTTGGCACAAACACTAATTAAACACAAAAAACACAACCAAAACAGAGGCTAGATAAATTATTTATTAATAAACAGGAGAAAAAAGCAATGTATAAAAATAAAATTGGGTTGCCTCCCAACAAGCGCTATCATTTAACGCCCCTAGCTAGGCATAAAAGGCAAGGATATATCTAGGTATTGCCATCTTTGGTAGGCAATCCATAAGTGGCTCTCATAATAGATTCATAAGGTAATTTGATTTTATTTCTAGGAAAGTGTTCCATGCCTTTCCTTAACAGAAATTGGAATCTAATATTTCCTTCCTTCATATCAATAATTGCACCAATCGTTCTAAGGAAAGGTCTACCAAGAATAATAGGACATGAAGGATTGCAATCTACGACAAGAACAATAAAATGTATGGGCACATAGTTCCTATTTGCAACAATAAGAACATCATTAATTCTTCCCATAGGTTTCAAGAGCAATCATCAAAATCACGGAAACCTAACAAATCACATAAAGTCTTTGGAATCATGGAAACACTAGCACCCAAATCACACAAAGCATAGCATTCATGATCTTTAATTTTAATTTTAATAGTTGGTTCCCACTCATCATAAAGTTTTCTAGGGATATAAACTTTCAACTCAAGTTTTTCTTCATAAGATTGCATCAAAGCATCAACGATATGTTTGGTAAAAGCTTTATTTTGACTATAAGCATGGGGAGAATTTAGCACAGATTGCAACAAGGAAATACAATCTATCAAAGAGCAGCTATCATAATTAAATTCCTTGAAATCCAAAATAGTAGGTTCATTAACATCTAGAGTTTTGATCTCTTCAATCCCACTTTTATCAAATTTAGCATCAAGATCTAAAAACTCCGAATTTTTGGAGCGCCTTCTAGGTAAAGGTGGATCATATTCAGTCCCATCATTATCAAGATTCATATTTCAAAACAGAGATTTAATAGGGGACACATCAATAAATTTTAGATCTTCATCTTTATTATCATGGAAACTAGAAGAGCACGCTCTTATAAAGGAATCTTTCTTAGCACGCATCCTAGCGGTTCTTTCTTTGCACTCATCAATGGAAATTCTCATGGCTTTGAGAGACTCATTGATATCATGCTTAGGAGGAATAGATCTAAGTTTTAAAGAATCAACGTCAAGAGAAATTCTATCAACATTCCTATCCAAATCATCAACTTTAAGCAATTTCTCTTCAAGCAAAGCATTGAAATTCTTTTGTGAATTCATAAATTCCTTAACACTAGTCTCAAATTCAGAGGGAATCTTATTAAAATTTCCATAAGAATTGTTGTAGGAATTACCATAATTATTAGAGGAATTACTAGGATAAGGCCTAGGATTAAAGTTTCCTCTATATGCGTTGTTACCAAAATTATTCCTACCAACAAAATTCACATCCGTAGATTCATTATTATTCTCAATCAAAGTAGACAAAGGCATATCATTGGGATCAGAAGAAACACTCTTAGTAGCAAATAATTTTATAAGTTCATCCAACTTTCCACTCAAAACATTAATTTCTTCTATCGCATGCACTTTTTTATTAGTAGATATTTCAGTGTGCCATTGAGAATAATTAACCATAATATTATCTAGGAGTTTAGTAGCTTCTCCTAAAGTGATTTCCTTAAAAATGCCTCCCGCGGCCAAATCTAAAAGATTTCTAGAAGCAAAATTCAATCCGGCATAAAAAATTTGTATAATCATCCACAAATTCAAACCATGTGTTGGGCAATTACATATCATTAATTTCATCCTCTCCCAAGCTTGTGCAACATGTTCATGATCAAGTTGCTTAAAATTCATAATATCATTTCTAAGAGAGATGATCTTAGAGGGAGGAAAATACTTAGAGATAAAAGCATCTTTGCACTTATTCCAAGAATCAATACTATTTTTAGGCAAAGACGAAAACCAAGCTTTAGGACGATCTCTAAGCGAAAAAGGAAATAGCTTAAATTTAACAATATCATTGTCCACATCTTTCTTCTTTTGCATATAACAAAAATCAACGAAGCTATTTAGATGGGTAGTGACATCTTCACTAGGAAGGCCGCAAAACGGATCTTTCATGACAAGATTCAGCAAGGCAGCATTAATTTCACAAGATTCAGCATCGGTAAGAGGAGCAATCGGAGTGCTAATAAAATCATTGTTGTTGGTATTGGTAAAGTCACACAATTTAGTGTTATATTGAGCCATCGTGACAAGCAAGCAATCCAACACACAAGCAAATGAGGAACGGGCAAAAAAGAACCAAACAGAGAAAGAGAGGGAGGATAGAGAGAGAGAGGGCGAATAAAACGACAAGGTTGAAGTGGGGGAGAGGAAAACGGGAGGAAAATGCCAAATAATGTAATGCGGGAGATAAGGGTTTGTGATGGGTACTTGGTATGTTGACTTTTGCGTAGACCTCCCCGGCAACGGCGCCAGAAATCCTTCTTGCTACCTCTTGAGCACTATGTTAGTTTTCCCTTGAAGAGGAAAGGGTGATGTAGCAAAGTAGCGTAAGTATTTCCCTTAGTTTTTGAGAACCAAGGTATCAATCCAGTAGGAGGCTACACGCGAGTCCCTCACACCTACACAAAACAAATAAATCCTCACAACCAACGCGATAAGGGGTTGTCAATCCCTACACGGTCACTTACGAGAGTGAGATCTGATAGATATGATAAGATAATATTTTTGTTATTTTTATGATAAAGATGCAAAGTAAAATAAAAGGCAATGAAAATAACTAAGTGTTGGAAGATTAATATGATGGAAGATAGACCCAGGTGCCATAGGTGTCACTAGTGGCTTCTCTCAAGAGCATAAGTATTTTACGGTGGGTGAACAAATTACTGTTGAGCAATTGACAGAATTGAGCATAGTTATGAGAATATCTTGGTATGATCATGTATATAGGCATCATGTCCGAGACAAGTAGACCGACTCCCACCTGCATCAACCACTATTACTCCACACATCGACCACTATCCAGCATGCATCTAGAGTATTAAGTTTATAAGAACAGAGTAACGCTTTAAGCAAGATGACATTATGTAGAGGGATAAATTCATGCAATATGATAAAAACGCCATCTTGTTATCCTCGATGGCAACAATACAATACGTGCCTTGCTGCCCCTACTGTCATTGGGAAAGGACACCGCAAGATTGAACCCATAGCTAAGCACTTCTCCCATTGCAAGAAAGAACAATCTAGTAGGCCAAAAAAAACTGATAATTCGAAGAGACTTGCAAAGATAACCAATCATACATAAAATAATTCAGAAGATCCAAATATTGTTCATAGATAAACTTGATCATAAACCCACAAATCATCGGTCTCAACAAACGCACCGCAAAAGAAGATTACATCAAATAGATCTCCACGAGAGAGGGGGAGAACATTGTATTGAGATCCAAAAAGAGAGAAGAAGCCATCTAGCTAATAACTATGGACCCAAAGGTCTAAGGTAAACTACTCACACATCATCGAAAAGGCTATGGTGTTGATGTAGAAGCCCTCCGTGATCGATGCCCCCTCCGGCGGAGCTCCGAAACAGGCCCCAAGATGGGATCTCATGGATACAGAAAGTTACGGCGGTGGAATTAGGGCTTTGGCTCCGTCTCTGATCGTTTGGGGGTACATAGGTATATATAGGAGGAAGGAGTACGTCGGTGGAGCAACAGGGGGCCCACGAGGGTGGAGGGCGCGCCCCCTACCTCGTGGCTTCCATGTTGGTTGCTTGATGTAGGGTCCAAGTCTCCTGGATTATGTTCGTTCCGAAAATCACGTTCCCGAAGGTTTCATTCCATTTGGACTCCGTTTGATATTCTTTTTCCGTGAAACTCTGAAATAGGCAAAAAAACAGCAATTCTAGGTTGGGCCTCCAGTTAATAGGTTAGTCCCAAAAATAATATAAAGCCTAATAATGTCCAAAGCAGAAGCTAATATAGCATGGAGCAATCAATAATTATATATACATTGGAGACGTATCATGTGGCAGATGGGAATTTGTTAACATCTGGTTGTAGAGGACTTGAAGTAAACTCAATTAAAATACACCAACCGCGTGCTTAACCGTGACTGTCTCTTTTCGAGTGAGTCGAGAAGAGAACACGGTTTGGTTATGTTTGAACGTAAGTAGTTCAGGTTCACTTAGTGATCATTACTAGTTGGCGACTGTTGGGGATATGACTACCAGATATGACCCGCCTAGGAGGGGCCAGGTCAACCACAATGGCGGTTTACCTAAATGAAGCCCAAGAGTATACAAGATAACGGTTCATAGTTAGGCTTACAATAGGCCCAAGCCCAGAGGCGGCTTAGGGCCCGTAAGTATAAAACTGCCATGTATGAATAGACTTGTAATGTAAGGCATGTAAGATACGTCACCGAGCCGGACACGTTGTATGAGCCGGCCGGGACTCTGTAGGCCGCAGGGCATCAACCCGTGTATATAAGGGACGACACGGCGGTGGCTTAGGACAAGAGACAACAGATCGAGAGCCAGGTTAAGTGTATCCGCTCCTTGGTCATCGAAACCTAGCAATACCATATCAACTTGACTAGGCTTTTACCTTCACCACAAGGTGCCAAACCAGTATAAACCTCTCGTGTCCTTTGTCCCGTTTAACTCCTTTAAGCTTCGTAGTTGCGATGGCTCCACGATTATGTCCTTTCACTAGGACATCTGCCGTGACAATTCCACGACAGTTGGTGCCCACCGTGGGGCCAGCGCACGGTGGATTTGAGTTCTTGAAGGGCAGCTTCGAAGGGCTCAAGGGATACGCTGTGGGCCAGATGACCAAGAGTTGTCGTGGCAAGCTCTACATCGACGACGTAGGCTGGGGCCTCGACATCGGCTCAATTGAGTATGGGTACCAGGTCCCCTTCAGCGGGATCCATGTCTTCATCTGCCGGATTGGCTAGCTGGGTCCTGAGCCGAACATCTGCACCGACATCATTGAGACGGCTCAGCGTGCGAGACCCACCCGGGCTTAGCCGGCTGTGAAGCATGCCTTCGTGGGATGCATCCATGGAGGGGATTTTTCTAAAAGATCTGTGTCTGGTGGTGAGACGGCCGTCCAATCTGATGGCGAGTCATCCACGGGTGAGATAGATTCGTTGTATCAACTACAAGATGGTGGGCTTGGGGGTTGTTCCGATGGCAGCAGTATTCCGGACCCCTTTGAGCCGCCGAGCAGAGCGGGGATCTTCATGACTGGCATGCAGCCCGTTCAAAACTCTACGACTGCGGCAGCGATAACCACCAGGTTAGCAGCGACCGGGGCAGGAGGCCTTGCGCGCCCGCCGGCTCAGGTGCTGATGGATCTCATGGATAGGATGAGAGCCCTGTTGACTGCCTTGGTTAACCCGGCAGATCAGGCTCAGCACGATGCAGAAGTGGCACGGTTACATGAGGAGGTAGTACAAGCCAAAGAAAACCTAGCAGCGAAGGACGTTAGGATGGCTGCAGAGCGGGCGGCTTTGGATGCTCATGCTCAGCAGCTTCAATCAGAGGCTTTTCAGCTCACGATGGATCTAAACGCATCAAACGAGGTCATGAGGAGAAGACACCAGAAGGCTCAGCCACGTCTGCCTCTGGCTTACGATCCTAGAAACCTCTTCCGCACACCCGGTGCAAGCCCTAGTAACCCACCAGAGGTGAACCAGGTTTTAACGCCCGGGGCTGGGGCGCCGGTTCAGCCACGGGTGATGGAACCCCCATGTATGAATACTGCTACACCTCATTATGTACCAACACCATCGGGTCATTATTCTAACCCTTTGGAGAACATGATCGCCGCGGCGACGCGATTGGCGGCTCTCCCAGCGGAGGGTGACTCAGGGTCAGAGAACTTCTTCAGACGGCTCTGGCGCAGTAGGAGGCTTATTCTTATAGTCGAGACAGAATTCATTAGACCCATCGCCCAAGCCGGAGCCCGAGTTATAGCAAGCACATAGATTCAGTGGCCGTTTCAAGCAACGCCCGACGCCGTGAACAGCCGCGCGGGCATGACCCGGCGCGTGATGGAGCTCTTAACTTGGTTGACCAGGATAGGATCCGCCAAGAGGCTGAGCGGGCGGTTCAACAGGCAGCTGAGCAAGCGGCTCACCAGGCTTTTCCGGTTTATCCGACGACCTCTGTTGAGGCAGGCGTGGCCACAAGGACAGGAGGTGTCCCTTGCTTGGTGCTGGCTCTGCATAATGAGCGTTTGCCAAAGGATTTCAAGGTGCCTCGGAAGGTGTCCAATTAAAAGGCTGATTTACAGCCAGGGGCATGGATTGAAAGCTATGAGATGGCCATGGAGCTATTGGAGGTCAGTGACGCGACAATGGCCAAGTACTTCACTATGATGTTAGATGGAATGGCTCGCACTTGGTTGAAGGGGTTGCCACCCAATTCCATCGGCTCATGGGCAGAATTAAAAACCCAGTTTATTCAGAATTTTAAAGACACTTGCAAGCAGCCCATGTCAATTGTGGATTTAACTAACTGTAAACAAGATGAAGGAGAGTCCACGACCCATTGGGTGCGCCGGGTCAAATCCATAATACATTCATCTGATAAGATGGATGCCGGCTCTACAGTCTTAATGTTGTTGAAAAATTGCCGTTTTATGCCTCTAAACAGAAGCTGGGGCGGCTCAAACGCGATTGTAATGACATGGGTCAGCTGATGGCGGCTCTAGTCAAGTATGCCGACTGTGATAGTACCAAGGATCCCGAGTCTGACGAGGAAAAGACAGGGAAGGGGAAGAAGAACGACAAGGGTCATCAGCATAACCCGACAAACTAGGGAGGCAATAATAAATGTAAGGCTGACGGTAGTTTGGAGTTTGTCGCTAACACCAATGCAAAGGGCAACAATCAGCGACATAAGGGGAGGCCACCTCCTTGGTCTGGCGGGTCAGGTCCCACTCTTGAGCAGCTGTTAAATGAGCCTTGTCCAAGGCACGGTACTCAGCAGAAACTAGCCACTCACCTATGGAAGGACTGTACGATCATGAAGGCTTTCAAGAACTCCATCATGTTCAATAGCAATCATGGGCCGGGCGGCGGCACACGTGGCAGCGGTTTTCATGGGCCGGGCGATGGTTCAAATTCCAATCTTCAAGGCTCTCAAGGAAATCAAGGTGGGTACCATCAGCAATCTAGCCAAGGAGGTCCACAGCAACAACAACAATCTAGATACCAGAGCAATCCAAAGCAGTTGAACAGTGGGCAGTATCATGTCTTCACCACCAGTTTGTGCAGACGAGACCAGAAGCTTCATAAGAGGGTTGTGAATGCTGTTGAGCCGGCAGTCCCTCGTTATTTGAGATGGTCTGAGCAGCCTATTCTATGGAGTAGGGAGGATCACCCTCCCCGGGTTGACAATCCGGGTCACCTGGCCTTGGTGGTGGCACCTCAGGTTGGTGGATATAAATTCACTAAAGTACTCATGGACGGAGGCAGTAGTATCAACATCCTCTATTATGAGACTTTTCGTCGCATGGGTTGACTGACAAAAGTCTTAAGACATCCAACACTGTTTTTCATGGAGTGGTGCCTGGTAAGTCAGCATACCAAGTGGGTAAGATTGAGCTGGAGGTAGCTTTCGGAGATGAACATGATTCTAGGGCCGAGAAATTAACTTTTGAGGTAGTCAAAATCAAGAGCCCGTATCACACCCTATTTGGACGACCGGCTTATGCCAAGTTCATGGCACGGCCGTGTTATGTTTATTTGCAGCTCAAAATGCCGGGTTATAAGGGCACTATCACAGTACATGGAAGTCGGAAGATAGCCTTGGAATGTGAGGAAGGTGATGTTGCTTATGTCGAATCTGCTTGTGCAACAGAGGAGTTGAAATTCTACAAGGATAATGTTGACCCGGCGGACATGACATCTTTGAAAAAAAACAACTACAGAGCATGAGCCGTTGCTGAAGTTTAAGTCGGCTGATGACACTTAGCTCGTTGATTTTGTTCCAGGTGACTCATCTAAACAGTTTAGTATCAGTGCTAATCTCGATCCCAAATAGGAAAGCGCGCTCATCGAGTTCATCCATGAGAATCGGGACATCTTTGGATGGAAACCTTCTAACAGGCCGGGTGTACCGAGAGAACTCGCCGAGCACACTCTCAACATTGATCCAAAATTGAAGCCGGTCAAGCAGTTTCTTCGGCGGTTCAATGAGGAAAGGCGCAAGGCCATTGGTGAAGACATGGCCCGGCTCTTGGCGGCCGGGTTCATTATTGAAGTTTTTCATCCAGAGTGGTTGGCTAACAAGGTGCTCGTGCTTAAAAAGAACGGCACCTAACGTCTGTGTGTGGATTACGCAGACTTAAACAAGGTTTGTCCGGCTGATCCTTTTGCTCTCCCTCGTATTGATCAAATCATTGATGCTACGGCGAGTTGTGAGCGTTTGAGCTTTTTGGATGCTTATTCTAGTTATCATCAGATCAAGATGGCAGTTAAGGACCAGGATAAGACATCTTTTATTACTCCATTTGGAGCCTTCTGCTATGTGTCTATTCCTTTTGGGCTTAAGAGTGCCCAGGCGACTTCTTAGCGATGTGTGCAGAACTGTCTTCACAATCATATTGGGCGCAATGTTCATGCTTATGTGGATGATATAGTGGTGAAATCCAGAGGGAAGGAGACCTTGATAGATGATCTGAAGGAAACCTTTGATAACCTCCGGGTCTACAAGATGATGCTTAACCCGGCCAAGTGCGTTTTTGGAGTGCCGGTGGGTAAGCTTTTGGGTTTTTGGTTTATAATAGAGGCATTGAGGCTAACCCGGAGAAAATCAAAGCGATTACGTCTTTGGCTAAACCGGCGTGCATCAATGACGTTCAGCAATTGGCAGGTCGTGTTGCAACTTTAAGACGATTCATAAGCCGATTAGGTGAGAAGGCTATACCGTTGTATCAAAAGATGAAGAAGACAGATGATTTTGTCTGGAGTGATGCTGCTAACTCTGCCTTTGAAGATCTGAAAAGACAGCTCGCTGAGCCGCCGGTTCTTGCTGCTCCCATTGATAAGGAGCCACTGTTGTTATATGTGGCTGCTAACACACGTGTTGTCAGTGTGGCCATTGTTGTAGAGCGCAAAGAGGCTGGCAAGGAATACCCGATTCAACGGCCGGTTTACTACGTTAGTGAGGTGCTCATTGAGTCCAAACAGAGATATCCACATTGGCAGAAACTTGTTTATGGGGTGTTGATGGCGAGCCGGAAGCTTAAGCATTACTTCCAGGGTCATCCTATCACTGTGGTTAGCTCTGCTCCTTTAGGAGATATTATTCAAAATAGAGAAGCCACAGGACGAGTTGCCAAGTGGGCCATTGAGCTTGGGCCTCATGGTTTAAAGTATGTGCCACGTACTGCCATCAAATCTCAAGCACTAGTGGACTTCATCAATGATTGGACGGAGCTGCAGATGCCTGCAAAGAAGTTGGACAATGCATATTGGACTATTCATTTTGATGGGTCCAGGCAATTAGAGGGCTCGGGGGCTGGAGTTGTTTTAGCTTCCCCTCGAGGTGACAAATTTTGTTATGTACTATGGTTGATGTTTCCCTATACTAACAACACAGCTGAGTATGAGGCTTTGCTCCATGGTCTTTGGATGGCTAAAGAGATGAGCTTGAGCCGGGTAAGGTGCTTTGGCGACTCGGATTTGGTGGCTCAACAAGTATCAGGAAAGTGGGATTCCAAGGATCCTCTCATGGCGGCTTATCGCCGCGAAGTTGATGCCATTGCTGGATACTTCAAGGGTTACCAAATGGAACACATTGATCGCAGAAAGAATGAAGCGGCTGATGCTTTAAGCCGGCTGGGGTCTCAGCGTAAGCCAGTGCCACCTAACACTTTCTTAGATGTTCTACATAGCCCTTCTGTCAAGTTTCCTACAGAGGAAGACTTGGCTGTTCCAGACCCAGAAGCACAATTGGTGGCGGCTCTTCACGTCATCCTGGATTGTATAGTGCCATATTTGGCTTATATGACCCAGGGTGAGTTGCCTGAGGATGAGACCTTAGCTAGACAGATAACCCGGCGGTCTAAATCAATGACAATTGCTAACGGTGAGTTGCATCATCGCAGTGTCACCGGGGCATTTCAACGTCGTGTCTCTCCTGAGGAAGGTCAAGAAATTCTTCGTGAGATCCATGAAGGAGATTGTGGCCATCATGCCGGGTCAAAGTCCCTTGTGGCCAAAGCTTTCCGTCATGGTTTTTACTGGCTGACGGCTCACGCTGATGCATAGGATTTGGTCAGTAGGTGTGATGGTTGTTAGAAATTTGCACGACGGGCGCACGTGACGGCTCAAGAATTGCGGATGATTCCAATTACTTGGCCATTTGCAGTCTGGGGGCTCGATATGGTTGGACCTTTCAAAAGACCCAAAGATAAAAAGACACACCTTTTGGTGGCAGTTGACAGATGCACGAAGTGGGTGGAGGCAGAGCCGGTTAGTAAGTATGATGCAGCCACAATGGTTTAATTCATGGAAAAGGTCATCTTTCATTTTGGCTTTCCACATAGCATTATAACTGGCAATGGTACTAATCTGCCCAAGGGTGCAATGGAGGAATTTTGTCAACGTGAGCATATCCGGCTTGATGTTTCATCAATAGCTCACCCCCAATCCAATGGTCAAGCCGAGAGAGCAAATCAGGAAATATTGAAAGGTCTCAAGCCCCGGCTTATGGTTCCTTTACAATGGACGCCAGGTTGTTGGGTGGAGGATTTACCCTCTGTGATATGGGGCATCAATACTACCCCTAACAGGTCTACGAGTTATACGCCTTTCTTCATGGTTTATGGACCAGACGCAGTCTTGCCTAGTGACATCCGTCATGACTCGCCCCGCGTGGCAGCTTACGTTGAAGCTGATAACAAACAAGCCCGTCAGGATGCAGTTGACCTATTAGATGAAGAGCGTGCCTTAGCAGCAGCCCGCTCGGCGATTTACCAACAGGACCTGCGCCGTTATCACAACCGCCGGGTTAAGTCCAGAACCTTTCAGGAAGGTGACTAGGTGCTCTGGCTCATCCATGACCAAACTAATGCACAAAAATTATCCCCACCTTGGGAAGGACCCTTTGTGGTCAGCAGGAACTTGAACAATGGGCCATACTACCTCATCGATGTTCGAGAGCACAAAGACTCACGTAAGTCCGAGGAAGAGACCCGCCGACCATGGAATATTGCTCATCTTCGGCCTTACTATACTTGAGCCACCGGCTCTCATAATGTACATACTTTGATGTTGTATATATTATGACATGTAATAAAGCAGGACCTCTCTCCTTTTTCATTCTCAATAATCACATGCCTTTATCATTATACTTTCAAAATGACCAATTAGGGGCTGATTGTGTTCAAATCTAGCTTAACCCTTTGGTCCGGCTCATGATCATATTCGAATCTAGCCGTTAAACCTTATGATCACTAGGGGGCTTCCTATTCAAACATAGGTCGTATTCGAACCAAAGAGAACATAGCTGTCGGTACCCTCTTGATCGGCGCGATGCCAAACTCACTAGGGGGCTTCTTGATCGTATTCGAATCATAGTTTAACCCCTTTTGGGTCCGACTTGGATCGTATTCAAATCAGGGTCGTTAAAAAACTCTCAAGATCATTTGGGGGCTTCCTGTTCAAACATAGGTCATATTCGAACCAAAGAGAACACAGATGTCGATACCCTCTTAATCAGCGCAACGCCAAAGCCACTAGGGGCTACATGATCGTATTCGAATCCTAGCTTAACCCCTTTGGTCTGGTTTACTGATCATATTCGAATTAGAAGCCTCCAAATTTTTCTTGGTATTTGACTTACATTGTTTGAAAGACAATCTTTTGTTTTTTCGGTTTTGTTGTCTAAATCTACATGTAAGTATGGTTTCAATTTAAACCGGCTTGGTTTTTTGACGATGAATCGCCGATGTCATACATATGGAAGTATTGGCTTCTAAAGATTGGGTTATCACCCTTACTGTTCGGGTCACATAAGCCGGCAGTCCAGATTCAAGATCACAGGTATGATATTATCGTTAAAATTCATAACAGGCTCATTTGTGTGTTCTTCAATCAGAGGCTTTCCAGCCTTAATTATCCTTACATCCAGCCTTGATTATATAGTTATGTTAATTTCCATGGTTGTGTACTGGGCGTTTTGACCTGTCCGGCGATAAACCGCCAGGACAATTTTCATATTTTACATACAGGAACAAATTCAAACACTACTGATATTGTAAAGGATGTAAGGCATATGTTGACATGATGGATAAAAGTGTTGTATGCAGGACAATATGCACGATGGCATAAGAAGAACATGAAGTTTTAAGCTAGCCTATTACAAGGCGCTTGGAGCCCAAAGGAAAAATGTTGTTTTTAAACTCTCATAGCAGATGATAAACAAAAGCCGGCTCATCAATCCTGGCCGAGTTGATTGGATGGTTATGACTCATCCCTTGCTGATTCATCCTCCTCCACCGTTTGGAAATTGGGCTTGGACCAATCAAAGCCATGAAGGGCGACGAACTCAGCCTCATCATCAATTAAACCAGGCGGGTCAATTTCTGGGGCGAAGGTGTGCTGTCGAACCGGTGGGATTAGATCCGTCACTTTATACGACGGAGTAGCCATCTTTTTATTTTCAGCATCCAAACCCGGCTGATACTTGGTAAGATTGGTTTCTTCGGCAATGATGGTGGCATGAGGATGAATCTCTTTTACACAAGCAGCAAAGTCTTCTTGGTCGAAGGGACTCCCATCTTCCTTAAAGCTGGGGTACCCCTTGGCTACATCCACCGGGTCTAGCTCCAGTACCCAGGCTTTGGAGCGGCTTAAAGCAGTTACGGCTCCAGCTCTCGCACAGGAACGCTTGACTTCTTGAAACCTGGTGGGTAAGATGGATAGCTTCTTCAAAACATCACTCAATAGTTGTGGCCCTTGGTTACCTGTGGAGATGATGGCAAGAGCCCGTTGAGCTCCAGTATACAGTTGCTACACAAGGGTGTAAACCGCCTTGAGCTTTATCAAGCTATTTTGACTCAGATTGCTGCTCCGGGGACCTGTGATGTATTTCCAATAGGTTAAGCAGGCGACTCACATTATGATGACAAAAATAGACTTAAAGTAAATAATAAGGTGACTCACCGAAGATTGAAGAGACCATCTGAGACACATAGTTCTTTAAACCGGTGAGTTCAGCGGTAACTTCCTTGAGAGCCGCTGCGGCCGTTTCAGCACGCTATGTCAGGGCAGTCTTTTCATCGGCCCAAGATTTTTTTTCTCTGCATCAAAACTGGTCCTCAGTTTCTCTGCTTTAGACATGCTCAACTAGAGTTTGGATTGAATCTTCTTGGTTCGAGTCTCCTGAGTCGACAGTCGGGTCTTGGCTTCAGTCAATTGGGATTCCAGTTTTGCGGTTGCATCCTGTATACAGAATGAGGTTTTTAGTTTCATGGCAGATTATAAAAGCAAGTCCCAAGTGTTTTTGCAAGCAATAACACTTAGCACTTGGGGGCTAATGTCTGTCAACACAATCTTATTATCAAATGAATTGGATTTTTTCCAGAAGTCCCAAGTGCTTTGCAAGCAAGTCCACTTGGCACTTGGGGGCTAATGTGTATTGCTATTTTTTCCTACTTAAGAACCGGCTCATTCATACTTATTAAGCCGGCCCCTAGGGACTACACATGCAACAGTTATGCTATCATCAGAATTCGGGTTACAGTATATAAACCGGACTTGGAGAAAGTCTAGGACAGGAGCTTCTAAACATTTCAAAGTCTACATATTATTCAAGTTTTTTCAAAATTAGAAGACTTGGGGGCTGACAGGATGTATATATAAGCCGAATGACATACCTCATATTTCTGATACAACTGTTTGACCATTTCAATCTCCGAGTCACGACTGGAGTTGACTTGGCTAAGGTAGCCAGATAGTACTTCGCTAATACTCAGATGGGTGTAGTGGGAGACATCAAACCTGACTCGTTGCCTCTCCATAATCTCTTGCTTGGCGGAGTGTCTTGCCAGTACAGTTGGATTACCCGGTTCAACGAATCTGCTACCAGTGATTAAAACATCATTGCCATAAGTCTCCGGCGGGTTAACTAAGCTTGACAGTTCAGTAGTGGAGGGATTGAGAACGGTTTCGTCAACAGCTGAGTTTGGGAGGAATCACCAGAGGAGGAACGAGTAATCTCCTGTAAGGAATGAAATTATGGTTGAGTGATTTATAAAAATGACTCGTTCATCAAAGTTAAGAGGTTAAAGAACCTCATTCTGGCCTTTTCGAGGAGTTTTTGGTAAGCCGGAGGGTAACTCATCATCTCCACTGGTCCGGGTCTGACGGCGGCTCTCGTGTTGCTGCTTTTTAAAAGAAAATGAGGATCTAAATAAGACAAGGGGTGTGAAAACCTTACTTTCCGGGTTACCTGCTGAGGTTTCTGCCTTGGCAAAGGTTCTGAGTCGGAGGAAATAATAGTTACCTCTTCTTCTACTGCCTGGCTGGCCCCCGTGTCATCCTGGTAATAGTCAGTGTCAATAAGGTTGTTAAAAAGCAGGCCAAGAGAGTCAAGGGCTACCTCCGACTCAGAGATGTCATCCAACTTGAACATGTCAGAAGTAGTTGTTTTCTTCATAGATTTTCTGGTCGTCTTCTTGGCGGCTATTGCGGCACCCCTAGCTTTTTTGGCAGCTTCATGATCATATTTGGCCTTTCAAAACTCATATTTAGCCTGTAGGAAAATAACAGGTTGAAACTCATGCAAAAACTTAACTACTGAAGAAAAAGAAGTCAAAGGGATTTACCTCTGGTGTCGGGTTAAGTTTGCAGAAAGGATTCAATCCTACTTTACTACAGTCTTCATATTTGCTATTTACGAGGGTGGTTGACATTTCAACGATGGCTTCTTCAGTCAGACGTAGAGAGGTATGGCGTAACAGATCGTCTGCTCCTCCGGTGTAGTTGTACATCAAGTCAGATCAGTGGCTCAGAGGGATGATCCGCCATGAGATCCAATATCGGATCAAGTCAACTCCAGTTAAGCCGTTTCCTAGCAAGGCTTGAACCCTTTTGATGGTTGGGATGAGTTTCTTACATTCAGCGACAGAAAGCTTATCAGGGAGTGAATATTTAGCGTCGATACGCTCAACGCGATAATCCGGCATTAGTTTTTCATCAGCCGGCGATGTTTCTTTGCAATAAAACCAAGTTTGGTTCCACTCCTTGGGATTCTTGGCAAGACTAGTAAAGGAAAGATAGCATCCTATCTGCGCTGAATCGAAATTCCACCAAGTTCCAAGCTGGGGCCGTTGGTGTATTCATTCTGGTGGTTCAAATAGAAATACTCTCTGAAGAGTTCAACAGTAGGTTCTTCTTGAAGATAAACCTCGCAGAGAACTTGGAAATTGCAGATGTTTGATATGGAATTGGGTCCAATGTCTTGCGGATGAAGCTTGAAAAAATGCAGGACCTCTCTGAAGAATTTTGAGTTGGGCGGTGAAAAACTCCGGTTCATATGATGAGTGAAGACGATGATTTCACCATATTTTGGCTGAGGATTTTCTTCGGCCGGATCAGGGGCGTGGTAGGACATGACGCTCTTCTCTGGTAAATACCCAATGGTGAAAAAATCCTTCAGAGTGTCCTCAGTGACTGTGGAAGGGACCCAGTTGCAAACTGTCGTCATCTTTGGCGGCATGGCGAAAAAACAAGCTAAAAAGGAAGTAATTTGCCGGTTCAAGTTAATTGGTGGAATCACAGGTTAATGATTGCAATACAGATGTGTAATGGCGGCTTAAATAAGGGCTAATGGTATATGAAGGAAAAATAAGCCTGCATGGTAAGCCGCCATGACTAAAGATATTCAAAAGTTGCCAGCGACAACAAATTGGTTAAGTACTGAGGTAAACTTGTTTCATAGACTGCAGATATTACTTTGGATCAATGGCTGTTCAGAAAAGAAAAATAAATCTTGACCTAAAAAGTCAGCACAGATGAGTTCATGAGCTTGCACAAGATTTTTCTTCCAAGAAAGGGGATCTACTGATATTCAAAGTGGAAATAAAACAGCTACCGCATTAGTTTAACACCGTTCTCAGATTAAAGAGGCTTGCAGTATAGCCTAAAGGATGAACTACGATGAACTCTGACGAACTACGAAGAACACGAAGGAGCTCGCAAACATTAGTGCGGATCTAATGTACGAAAAAGAAGAAACTTACAGCTGTAGATCTATTGTGGAGGGTCGCCGCCGTTGTCTGGATCGACTCAGGTTGATGCAACGGTAGAGGTGGAAGAAGACGAAGTGCTCTGCGACGGCGGTGGAGCTCGAGCAGCAGAGGGGTTGCGAGAGAAGGAAGAAGGAGAAAAATGTGAGATGGTTTTCGGGTCCTATTTATAAGGAATGGGGCGATAGGCAGGCGCGAAAGATGAGGAGGCCAAAATGATGATTATTGAGCTAATTGGACGCCTCGATTTTCGGAAGGCATTTAAGATAAAGATCCGGTTAAAGGTGACGTCGTGGCGGGTTTCTAAAATTTCTAGAGATGACGTCATGGCGGGTTACAAGGCTTTCACAACAGTGGTAGATGGATTTTTTCTAAGTGTTGGAGATTGACATGAACAAAGTTCAAATCAACCTGGGGCCTAATGTTGGGGATATGACTACCAAATATGACCCGCCTAGGAGGGGCCGGGTCAACCACAATGGTGGTTTACCTAAATGAAGCCCAAGAGTATACAAGATGGCAGTTCATAGTTAGGCGTATAATAGGCCCAAGCCCAGAGGAGGCTTATGGCCCGTAAGTATAAACCGCCATGTATGAATAGACTTGTAATGTAAGGCATGTAATATACGTCACCGAGCCAGACACGTTGTATGAGCCGGCCGGGACTCTGTAGGATGTAGGGCGTCAACCCGTGTATATAAGGGGACGACCCGGTGGCGGCTTAGGACAAGAGACAATAGATCGAGAGCCAGGTTAAGTGTATCCGCTCCTTGGTCATCAAAACCTAGAAATATCCTTTACCTTCACCGCAAGGGGCCGAACCAGTATAAACCTCTCGTGTCCTATCACACCCTAGCTAGTTCAAGCATTAGAGTGTGCATCATGTTTAAATTTCTCTTAAAATTGAAATGGGGATGGCAGAACCCCCATCACCCCCCTGGAACAACTAGGGTTTGCTAAAAACTTTTTCAATGAACCTGAAATGCCCTTCTAAAAAGCCCACCCTTTTTGTTTTGGGTTAAAACCTTTGACAAAAATGGTGCACATTTTTCTAGGACATCTTAAGGTCATTGGATTAATTCTTATAGTATTTGCATTTGGTCATTTAAATGCTATAAAATATTTTAAATGCTCAAATAATCATAAACTAAAATGTTTGCTGTTGGATATATTCTAAGAAGTAGCCATGATTAATTTTATGATTTTTGGAAATGCCCTGGCATTTTTAATAAAGCCCTGAAGTTACAGAAATAATAGAATAAATAAAAAACAGAAAAGGAGAGAGAGAGAACAGAGACTTACCTGGCGCAGCCCACCTAGCCCACCAGCTCGGCCTAGTCCACTGGCTCCTGCCAGTTGTCCTCCTCCTCTCACCAGGAGGACGAGAGGTGCGTGGCCGGCGCCCGCGGCCACACGCCGGCCACCTCCTGCTTCCGCCGATGCCCCGGACGCGCCTACGAGTGCCACGCACTCCCCCACATCCCCCTCTCATTCTCCCCACTCTCCCCGTGGCCCTCTCCCCCTCTCTGGCTCTCTCCCCATTCCATGCCGAGCGCAGCCGTCGCCGCCGACAAGCTCCACCACCGCTACCGCCGTCCACTCGTTGCCTCGCCGTGCCAAGAAGCTCTGCCGTCGTCCACTGCTTCGCCTCGACCCATCCCCAAGCACTCACTCGCCCCGAAGACGCTGCACCGAGCTCGTCTTCAACCTCGGTCGCCGGAGATCCCCCTCGCCGCCCCGCTCGCTCCAGCTCTTCCCCAAGCTCGCCTTCGCTCCCCTGCAACCGCCGTGAGCTACTGACCTTCTCCCCCTCTCCGTGCTAGCTCTCGTGCACCGTACGCGCCGCCTCGAGTTCGCCCAAACACGCCGCCGCGGAGCTCGTCGTCGACGAGGCTCCGGCCATGCCACGGCCACGCCAATTAGTACACTAACCTCACCATGCTTCCAGGAGTCTAACGCACCTTACCACGCGCCTCGCCGTGCCCCGCAGCCTCGGTTCCGAGCTCACCCGAGCTCCGGCCGCTGCCAAGGTCGACGCCGGCGATGACTCCGGCCACCCCAGTCCCAACCACCCATACCACTCGACGCGGACGAGTGCCCACATCACTTAGATGCCCTCCGCCGGCCATTTGGTCGCCGGAGGAAGAAACCCGCACCCCTCCGCCATCCCTGGCCTTGCCGGCGACGAGCCCCGGGTCAACTCCGACGAGTTTGACCCGGGTTGACCCCAGTTTGAATTCCCCTGAACCACTGACGTGTGGGCCCGAGGCCACTAATTAAACTAGATTAGTATTAGTTTAACACTAACTAAATTTAGTTAGTTAGTTGACACTGATAGATGAGACCCACAGGTCAGGGTTGACCTGGACCGTCTCAGTTGACCGCTGACGTTACACTGACATCAGGCTGACACAGTAAATACTTTTCTGGATTTATTCTTTAATAGGAAATTCCCAAAAATAGCCAAAATTTCTAAAAATCATAAAAAATCAACCATAGCTCCAAATCAAACAATTTATATATGAAAAATGATCAGAAAAATTCAATCTATCCATCTGTAATGGTTTCATGCATGACAAAACAAGTTAACCTTGCTATTTAAGGAAAATAAAATAATGCACTAATAAGGCTATGTTAAATGAACTAACATTTGAATCTTTGATTCAAATGAGTTCATTCCTTTCTGTTTTAGCTTGCATTAGGCCAACACACATTCATTTTTCCATGTCATAGCATGCATCATATTGTTGCATATTGTCTTGTGTTGATTATGTTCGGTGTGTCTTTCGTGGTAGGTTCTGCCTCTGAGGATAACCCCGAGTATCCGTCTGAAAGGCATTACCCTACTACCACTACATCAGGCAAGCAACCATCGATCATTCCGATACAAACCCATGTTCTCGCTTCTGCTCTTGTTTACTGCATTAAGACAGCGCGATTCAAACTGTTGTGTGCTACGGTAGTTGAACCCTTATCATCTGCATGACCTGTCATTGCCATAGTAACTAGATGAAACCCACTAGCATGTGTAGGAGTTTATTGGGCCATGTATGTGATTCCTACCTTGCTATGCCTGCTATGCATAGAGTTGTGTCAGGTCTGGTTCATCTGGGTGATGGGCTAGAGTGAAATGTTTATGTCAGTAATGTGAGGGATGTGTTGAACATCTTTTGGGAAAGGTATCGATGAGAGGCCATGTAGGAGTACATGGTGGGTTGTTTCATTGAGGCCGTCCATAAGAACTGAGATCCGTATGCATGATTTAAGATTCAGCTACTACCACACATTGGGCCCTGAAATATGACCCCGATCGACTTACTGACCCCTCTCGTCCTTTGTCCAGGAGTTGCAACTAGTTTTCTGGTGTTTGTAGGTTATGTGTTAGCGGCCGTGCGTAGCGCTGACTTTAGGGGTGGGCTATGATGCGGTAGATACACCATGGCACGGTGTACCGAGTTGCCCGTTTGGTGTCTCGGGAACCCTGCACACATCGTTTGGGGCCGTTGAGGACACCCCGGCCGGATCTCGTTGTGGATGGAACCTAAATAAGAGATAAACCTGGACTAGAGACTTGTGCGGTTAGTCAGGTCGTGGTCTACACCCACGTCGGTTTTCGCTTGAAGTCTGCCGAGCACATGTAGTGTGCAGACACTAAGTGGTGGAAACATGTGTGATGAAGTACACCCCTGCAGGGTATAAAACTATTCGAATAGCCACGTCCGCGATAAAGGACTACTTGGTTGCCTATATAGTTCATAGACAAGTTAATGGATACTACTAAAAGACTCAAGATAAGTGTGAGTATCGAGGATGGCCCTCTCATAGGATGACGAGGGAGGATCCCCGGTGGAGTATTGTGTTGGTGATTAGTGGACTTGTGTGCGAAAAACTGTTTTACTAGTGGAGTCTCGTAGGATAGCTTAGCCAAGAGTCAAGGCTGGCTTGCTGCAATAACTCCACCACCTTCTTGTGAACAAGCATGTATAGTAGGTTCTGATGTAAGACTTGCTGAGTACCTTTGTACTCATGTTTGCTTAATTACTATTTTCAGACAACAACACCACCCCCTCCGATGGGTTTTATGTAGACCTTGATGTCGACGAGTGACTAGCCACCCAGGTGGTGATCCTGGCCATGGAGGGCCCTATGTAGATAGACAGGCTTCGAGAAGCCTTCTTGCTCTCTAGTGTCTGTACTCAGACTATTTGCTTCCGCATGTGCTTGTATGCTTGTATGACTTGAGTGTTGGGTCATGTGACCCCTACCTATGTGAACATGTTATGTATGGCTCTGTGGAGCCTTTAAATAAAGTACTTGAGTTGTAGAGTTTTGTTGTGATGCCATGTTGTATGTACTCATATCGGGCATATTGTGTGTATGATTGAAATGCTCGGTATGAATGGGATCCGACAATCTAGTTGTTTATCCTTGGCAGCCTTTCTTATGGGGAAATGTAGTCTAGTGTTCCTCGAGCCATAGTAGTCCGCTACAGCCCGGTTCACCGGAGTCCTGCTAGCCCAGCGCTACTTCTCAGGACACTTGACTGACCGACATGTGTTTCACTTCGTTCCTATGTCTGTCCCTTCGGGGAAATGTCACGCGGTGACATCCGGAGTCCTTCCTAGCCTGCTATAGCCCGGGTTCCCCGGAGTCCTGTTCGCCCAGTGCTACAGCCCGGATTCACTCGCTGATGACCGACATGCTCGATGTGATTCATGTATGCCTGTCCCCATAGGTCTGCACCGCTTTGGGTTCACGACTAGCCATGTCGGCCCGGGTTCTCTGTCATATGGATGCTAGCGACACTATCATATACGTGAGCCAAAAGGCACAAACGGTCCCGGGCCATGGTAAGGCGACACCCGTGGGGATACCGTGCGTGAGGCCGCAATGTGATATGAGGTGTTACCGGCTAGATCGATGTGACTTGGAATCTGGGTCCTGACATGTCCTTTGTCCCGTTTAACCCCTTTAAGCTTCCTAGTTGCGATGGCTCCACGATAAAGTCCTTTCACTAGGACATCTGCCGTGAAAATTCCACGACAGCAACCCTTTGCGTAGTTTCTCATCTTATCCTTGTATCCGTAAGTTAACCACCATACAATGCCTAGTCACTTGCTGTAACCTCACCACTTATCCTTTCCTACCCCATTAAGCTTTGCTAGTCTTGATACCGATGGTAATGGGATTGCTGAGTCCTCGTGCCTGACGGATTACGACAACAATAGTTGCAGGTACAGGTAAAGCGATGATCATGACGTGAGAGCGATGTTTGCTTGTCTTAGAGTTCTTCTTCTTCTTCGTCAATCTTGGGTTAGGTTCCGAGTCGGCAGCCTGGGCTAGCAGGGTGGATGTCATTTGAGCTTCTGTTTGTGTTTTATCCGTAGTCGGATGTTGTACTCTTGTGTGATGTCGATGTATTTTTGTGGCATTGTGTGCCCTTGTATGTATCCCCAACTATTATGTAATGGTACGATGTAATGATATCCACCTTGCAAAAGCGTGTCAATATGCAGTTCAATCCTTGGTGGGACCTTGGAGTTCCTTTAGGATAGAGTCGCATATTGGGCGTGACAAGCTGGTATTAGAGCCTCGACCGACCATAGGAGCCCCCTTGTTTGATCGTATAGTTTGGCCGTTGTTGAGTCTAGAAGGAAACTTTCTCGGAGTCTAGTTATATCAGAGAGTAGGAATTCTTTTTACTCCTCAGCCCCTTCGTCGCTCTAGTGAGAAATCTTAACGTAGGTGTTTTGAACTACTCCTCTTCCCCTTCAATTTGTTTAGGATCACGCAGTTAGTTTTCGTTCGTTGTGTTGTCAGCTCTTTTTGTCTGGTCCTTCATCATCAAATGATCCGATCCACTTTGTCTTCTGCAAGATCAATCTTCAATTCATTCTCAACGACGTGGTTTCCTCATTGAAGTTGTCTTTCTTTTTCCCACCTGCCCACCCTTTTTCTTCTTGGAGCCGGAGTCCTTAATCGAGTATCCATCCTACTCGTGCGAAGCCTTTGCATTCTTTCCTCAATTATTTCAACCGGTGCTTTTCTCTTCAAGTTATTCATCGGTTCCCCGTTCAAGTTGCCTTTGTTTTCCCATCCCTTTTCCTCCCGGAGTCCGAGCCTCTATTCAAGCATCAATTTCATTCGTGCGGAGTCTCTTCAATCTTTCTTCAATTGTCTCAACCGGTGAATTCTCGTTAGCTTCATCATGGTTCATCTCGTTTTCTTTTCGGTGGATTCAGTTCATGTTTCCCAGGTTGATCATATTCCTTTCTTTGTCTCAAGTGTTTCCCTTTGCTCGTTTGCCTCTCGCCATTTAATCGTTCCAGAAAGATGAAGACATCTCAGAAGATTCGTGTCTGCATTAATTTATTTCGAGGTTGTCACCTCATTCAAGTCCCTCAATCATTCCGGTGCATCATTTCTCATTCAAACAATCCTTTTCCAACGGTGTTTCTTTTCAGTGGGCCCTAACCCACAGGTCTTTTCCCAGGATCTTACCTGACTCTTCTAATCTTCCCAGAGTTATTCTCAAATTCTTTTCGAATTTGATGTAAGAATGAAATTCATCAGTCAGATGCCTTTCGACGATTGACTTCAAATTATTTTCATTGTTGGCTCAACCTCTTCGCTTTTCATTCTCCTGGAGTATCTCTACAATTTTGGTGGTGTTCCTCATCGTCATTCTCAACATCTGAAGACCGGAGAAGAGTTTTCCTCTAAATCTTGCTCCGTTCTCTTGAAGATTCGTGGTGCTAGTTCAATGTTATCCTCTCAAAAATTTTCCAATCGTGTGTTTCTTTTCTTACCCATCCGGAGTATTTCAGGAGTTTTTTTCTGTTTCGATTATACAAAGGCCATCATTTAATAAGATTCCTCCGTTCCAATTTTCAGCTTCATTCGTTCCCATATTGGTACCGGTGCTTCATTCAAGCATTCTTTAATCAGTTCGCGATCTCTTTGTTCTCTTGCATTTTGATTCACTCAAGCATCTTCATTAGTTTTATCATTCTTTCCAGCGATTCCTTCTCTTATCTTCGTTTGTTTTCATTGCCACGTTGGTTCGTTTAAGATTTTCACTTCCGTTCTTATCATAGCAATTCATTCGTTCTTTCCAGTCCTACCGGTGGTTCAGGAAGACCTTCCCAAGTTTTGCGCTATATCTCCCCTTAATCTTTTCCAACGCGAATAAGTTGTATGCAATCCATTTCTTCTCATCAATATAATTGATGAAGGATAAGCATAACATAATTCTTATTCTTCTTCATCAAGTTGATTAATTCCTTCCTTCAAAGATTGTTCATGATGAATAATCTCTCGGTCCTGAGTTGTTCTTTTTTCTTTCCGGAGTTCCAAGTTTTCTCGCTTGTCTCTTTGCGAAGCTCCATCTAAATCATCGCCATGCTTAATCTTATTCTTTTCATCTTTCATTTCTATCTCACCATCATTTCGTTACCGGAGTTCTTCATGGTGGTTCATCATGATTTAAGTCGTTCTTCAAGTGTTCATCAAGATTCTTGTAGGCGAAGCTCAAGTATCTTTTCTTCTTGCATGACGAAGTGCAATTAATTCTCCGTATTATTTTGAAGTGGAATTTTGTGTTTCTTCATTCTTCTCAGCTTTTCAATCTTTTCCGTTTGTGGCCGGTTATCACCTCAAGTCTTGAGTTGTTTTTCCATAAGCCACAACAAGCTTATTCTTTTTGTTGTTGAATGTCCAACAACTTCATTCAATTCTTCCTTCTTAGGATGCTTTCAAATTCATTCGTGGTAGAAGTTGACATCTTCTTCTCTGTTCTTTTCATTCCACTCTTTCAATTTGTACGGAGGTGTTGTGTTGTCCCTCATGTCAAACACCGTTCAATCTTTTCAAGTTCATGTTCTATTCCATTCCATGATCAACCGGGATGCTATCACAATTCTTTTGTTCTTATTCCTTTTCTATCTTGTTCTAACCGGAGTGGTTTTAGAGTCTATCTTATTCTAGCTTTTGATTCTCTCTATATTCGTCGTTCCTCTTTTCTATTGAGTGCTCTCGACTTTGTTCATCTTCTCACTTGCATTCTTGTTTCACCTCTTCCTCTTTTCTTCCATCTCGTTCCCAAGATCTCGGGACGAGATCTCTTGTTAGTGGAGGAGAGTAGTAACGCCCCGAGACTGATGCGCCTGGTGTCTTCTAGTTATTCGCCATCATTGCCGTGTCATTTGCTTGCGTGTTGCATTTTGCCATGTCATCATGTGCATTGCATCCTCATGTTCTTCAAAACTTCCATCCGGTCATTCTCTCCGTTGTCCGTTTCGAAGTCTGACACTTTCACATGCACCCGACGCACCTCCCAGATCTTGTTTCGTGAGCGGGAGAAAAACTTTCTTGGAATGGGCCGAGATTTGTCGAGTGGTCTTGGTACATCACCGGTAGACCGCCTGTCAAATTTCGTTCCATTTGAGGGTTTTTTGATGCACCAACGGTTAACCGCATTAACCAAAACCCTCCTTCTCTTTGCAGCCCAACACCCCTCCTCAACAGCCCACTAGCCCATCTAAACGCCCTCCATGCTCTTCGTCGTTGGATCACGATCGTGTGGGAGAAAACCGCACCTCAATAGCCCTCTCCTAGCTCCCTCTACCTATAAATAACCCCCCCGTCCAAAAATCAGACGAAACCCTAGTCTCCCCCTCTCCCTCCACCACCGGACACGTCTATGACGGCCGGACACGTCCGCCGCCGCCCGATGCCCAACCACCGCATGCCACCTGTCCCCGCGCCACTCCCCGCTGCCACGCCTGCGTCAGGCCCGCCTGGGCCCTGATCTGGGCCCCGAGTACCGCATCCACCCGCCGTCGGGCCCGAGCGCCGTCGCCGGACTCCGCCTCGCCGCCGCTCACCTCCCGCCGCCGCCAGCGCCTCCCGCCGCCGCATGAGCCGTGCCGCACCACCACCCGCGCTTCCTCCAGTTGCCTCACCGGACCTCCTCTGCTGCAGCCGGCCTCCTCCTCGCCGGAGACGCCTCACCCGCGCCGCCTGTGGCTGGATCCGGCCTTGCCGGGCCCGGATCCAACCCCTGCCGCTTCGCCGAAGACCGTCCTCGCTGTAGTTCGCCGCCGCCATCACCGAATCCAGTCGGGGTTGGATCAGATCCACCAACTCCGCCATCCAAATGCCGCTCGCGTCCCGGATCTGCTCGTCCCCGTACCGCCCTGTCCCAGTTTTCCCGAGGTCCAATTTCTGCTAAGTCCCTGAGATTTCATGATATGTGTGCATCTTCATCATGTCATATATTTGTGCAAGTGGCTCCGTTTTGAGTGTATGATATGTCGAATTGTTCATCTCTGAGTGCTCTAGATGATTGTGTAGTTTGCATGCATGTTACTGGTCATATTGATACCTTAATCATCGTTGCAAGAGTGCTAAGTGTTATAATCTGCTGGAAGTTGTCATAACTTGCTGATTTGTCTTTTTCATAGCATTTCGGGTGTTTATCTTTTGAGCATCATGTCAACATGTTTTAGGAGCATCTTCATGCCATCTTTACAGTGGTGTCATCTATGTATTTTTATGTGCCCTGTGGTGACTAGCACAAGCACGCAAAGTAATCTACATGATGTTTGCTATTTTCTAGGACTTAGTGATTTCGTAAAGTCTGTAACTGTTACATTATGTTGCCATGTTTACTTGATGCTACCATCAATTCCATGCATAATCTGGAGATGCCTAGTTGACATGTTTTGATGTTCATGTTGTCCTCTATCATGCCATGACATTTGATGCCTCTTATATGTCCTGTAGCATATGTTTTCATTGTCATGAACATGCCTAAATGATGTTCCAGTTTTCTGTTAACTTCATGATGCCATGTTGTGAGCTTGTTATTAATTAATCTACGCCTCTTTTGGAGATGTTCCAATTACATGATTTGAATTATGCTATTAGTACTTTGTCCAGATGCCAAGTTTGATAATTTTTGACTTCATATGACCTCTGTTCTAAGCTTGCAAACATGCTATGCTAATGTTGCTATTTTACACTTGCTGAAGCTGTTACAACATTCAAAATTGTCTTGATGGTTCCCACTAGTACTTAAGCCATATGGTTATGATGCCTTGATATTATTTGCTCCTTGTTATGTGTACTTTGATGCCATGCCCTTGGTTGCCATATAACTTTCTGTAGTTTGTCTCTTTCTTGCTCTCAAGTTGCCATCATGCTAAATCTGTCAACCTCTTAACAATATGTTCCATTTTGCAAGTATCATAGTAATTACTACATGCATCATGTGAACTTGTGCCCATGGACTAAGTTGAAGTATATCATGTATACTACATGCCCACGTCTTTTACATAATTATTAAGGTTGTTATGCTTGATGTTGTGTGCCTCCAAAGTCATCATCATGATGTTATTGTTTTGCATTCCCAGATTTCCTCTAAGTCTGAGAATCAGCTTATATCATGTTTGCATCTTGTCTTGATGATTCCCATGAACCTGCTCCTCATATGGTTAAGCCATGTTGTGTGTTTCGAGCTCCATGATATGTACTAGCGTGCCATGCTTTTGCTTGCCATGTTCTTGCACTATAGCTTAATTATTTCTTGCCTCCAACATGCCATCGTGTAAACTCTGCTCATGCATATGCTCTGTTTTTCACCAAGTCATAATCTGTGTTATCAAGTTGCTTTTTGCATTGATCATCTTGGATTAATCTTGATGCCTATGAACCTGAACCTTAATGATATTTGAAGCATGTTGTCTATACTTGAAGTGCATATCAAGGTTGTGTCCATATGATTCCTGTAGCATGTTGTTTTCTTGATTGCAAAGTGCTTAGTTGCTATTTTGGGCAGATTTTGTTTGAAACTTCTTTCATGTGTATGTGTTGAACCATGGCTACGTTTGGAGTATGCTCTATATGAAACTTTCTTGGTTTTGCATGTAGTTTCATCATTCCATGTTGCATCCATGTTTTGGAGTGTTTGTGATGTTGTTTTACTTGCATTTGCATCAATGCCATGTTTAACTTGTTTTGCTCATATCTTCTAAGCCATAGCTCCGAATTAAACAAACCTTATATGTAACTTGACTAGAAAACCGTGTAGATCATCTTGGAGCATCTTAACTTGATGTTTAACAACTTTAACATAATGTTTTGTTCAGATCTGTACCAATTTCAAAATTTACATATGAGGACTTACTGGAATTGTTACATGTCGTTTCCGTCCTCATTTAAACTTGCTTTGAGGTGTTGTTCTTGTATGCATCATCTCTTGACATGAGTAGCATCATGTAGCCTTGTCATGCGTCATACTTGGTTGAGCATCATGTCATGTTTATGTGTTGTGTGTTTACCATGTTATTTGCTTCTTTCCGGTTGTGCTCCTTCTCGATAGTTCATGTTTCGTTGCGATTGTGGGGATTCATTCGACTACGTGGGATCGTCTTCTTCATGGACTCGTTCTTCTTCCTAGCGGGATTTTAGGCAAGATGACCGTCACCTTGGATCTCACTACTATCTTTGCTATGCTAGTTATCTCGATGCTATCGCTATGTCGCGCTACCTACCACTTGTTTATCAAGCCTCCCAAATTGCCATGATAGCCTCTAACATTTTCACCCATCCTAGCAAACCATTGTTTGGCTATGTTCCTGCTTTGCTCAGCCCCTCTTATAGTGTTGCTAGTTGCAGGTGCAGTTGCAGGTTGTTCCATGTTGGGACATGGATATCATGGGATATCACAATATCTCTTATTTAATTAATGCACATATATACTTGCTAAAGGATGGAAGGCTCGGCCTTATGCCTGGTGTTTTGTTCCACTCTTGCCGCCCTAGCTTCCGTCATACCGGTGTTATGTTCCTTGAATTTGCGTCCCTAACACGATGAGGGTTTATGGGCCCTTCTTGACAGTTCGCTTTGAATAAAACTCTTCCAGCAAGGCCCAACATTGGTTTAACATTTTCCATAATAATACTTGAACTAAATAATTAATTGGCATAGGGCGTCATGAACCCGAGGATTCTTTTCTACATACAGGGGGCCAGTGCTGATGGTGTTGGTCCCAAACTAGAGCACCGTGCGGGACCGCCTCTTGGCAACTTGGGGTATTTTGGTACCTGTACGCTTAGCTCATCCGTCGTGGCTTGAGACAAGATACGCGCGGCTACTATCAGGGTGTCGGCACGCTGGGAGGTCTTGCTGGACTTGTTTTACCATTGTCGAAATGTCTTGTGCACCGGCATTCCGAGTCTGATCGGAGGGTCCCGCGATGGAGGATTGTCTCCACGGATCGTGAGCTTGTCATGGGCTAAGTTGGGACACCCCTGCAGGGTTTAAACTTTCGAGAGCCGTGGCCGTGGTTATGTGGAAGATGGGAATTTGTTAATATCTGGTTGTAGAGGACTTGAAGTAAACTCAATTAAAATACACCAACCGCATGCGTAACCGTGACTGTCTCTTTTCGAGTGAGTCGAGAAGAGAACACGGTTGGGTTATGTTTGAACGTAAGTAGTTTAGGATCACTTATTGATCATTACTAGTTGGCGACCGTTTCCGTAGTTTCTCATCTTATTCTTGTATCCGTAAGTTAACCACCATACAATGCTTAGTCGCCTGCTGCAACCTCACCACTTAGCCTTTCCTACCCCATTAAGCTTTTCTAGTCTTGATACCCATGGTAATGGGATTACTAAGTCCTCGTGGCTCACGGATTACTACAAAAAGAGTTGCAGGTACAGGTGATGCGATGATCATGATGTGAGAGCGATGTTTGCTTGTCTTAGAGTTCTTCTTCTTATTCGTCGATCTTGGGTTAGGTTCCGGGTCGGCAGCCTGGGCTAGCAGGGTGGATGTCATTTGAGTTTCTGTTTGTGTGTCATCCGTAGTCGGATGTTGTACTCTTGTGTGATGTTGATGTATTGTTTTGGCATTGTGTGCCCATGTATGTATCCCCAACTATTATGTAATGGTATGATGTAATGATATCCACCTTGCAAAAGCGTGTCAATATGCGGTTCTATCCTTGGTGGGACCTTCGAGTTCCTTTAGGATAGAGTCGCATATTGGGCGTGACACCAACCTCTTCAGCAACCTTGCGTGTGCACTTATTAGGCCCTACCCCGATGACGCTCAGCAGCGCGTTCGGGGCAGGCCCGGGGGCTTCTATCAGTGTAACAAACCTTGGGTCTGTTGCCCAGACTGTGCACAGGCACGAGATCATTATTGAAGCACCAGCTTAAGTTAGAGATTGAAGAACCATCATGCAGCTCAGAGGGACCAAAATTGAACCCGAGGAGCAAGATATCGGCAAGAGAAGGGCCTCCCTTGCCGGGCAGGCGAGCTCGGCAAGGGGTGAGGTCACCACCAGAAGCAAGCAACCAAGGCTCCCCGGCAGAGCCTGCCGGGGCTCACGGGGGTGGAACCACCCCACCAACCACTCAGGCATGACCCACGTCGTCAATCAGTGTGGTGTTAAGCCGCAAGATGGTTAAGTGTCAGCCATTCACCACATGGCAGCCATTTCCTATGGAAGATACCCGCAGATGACACCCCTCCTGCGATGTGTCAAGAGAACAGGTCCTGAGCTGGCAAGATAGCCCGGGAGGCCTTGCCGGGCGTCGAGTGATGTGACACTAAGTGGTGCATTTAATGCACCCTGTCAGTCCGTAGAGTTAGGTATGATAGCACTGTTTGTTATCATATCAGTGGATAATGACCACTTTGCCATTGTGGTGACCCCTTAATCTATAAAAGGAGGCCCATGGCACTTGTAGGAGGGGTTAGAAGGTTGGAAAGTTGATGAACCTAAGCCACCACACGCGCGTAGTCAGCACGGCCCCGAGGCAAACCCTGCCGGGCATGTGTACTACGCACTACCATGTTCATTCTACTATCAATCCACCAAAGCAGGAGTAGCGTCTTACGCCTTGCGGCGGCCCGAACCTGGGTAAATCGTTTGTGTGCTTTCTGCCGTGCTGTCGTACGCCGGTCTTCTCTTTGTGCAACGCGATGTCCCCCTGCCGAACCAGCAAGGGGCCGCCCGGTCCCATAGGTGCCCGCAGATATCCCGCGGCAATGTGGTCATGTAAGGTTGGTCCGGGCTGCTTCATCCAACAATACCGTCGAATCAAAATAAGATGTTGGTGGTAAGTAGTGTGACTATCATTGCCCATAACTCTTTGTGTTCTACTCGTGAATATCATCTACGCATAGACCTAGCTCGGATGCCTCTGTTGGGGAACATAGCATGCAATTTTAAAAAAAATTCCTATGATCACGCAAGATCTATCTAGGAGATGCATAGCAACAAGAGGGGGAGAGTGTGTCCACGTACCCTCGTAAACCGAAAGTGGAAGCATTAGTTTAACACGGTTGATGTGGTCGAACATCTTCTCGATTCAGCTGATCATGTACCGAACGTACGTCACCTCCGAATTCTTCACACGTTCAACTCAATGACGTCCCTCGAACTCTTGATCCAGCAAAGTGTCGAGGGAGAGTGTCGTCAGCATGACGACGTGGTGACGGTGATGGTGTAGTGATCCGCGCAGGGCTTTGCCTAAGCACTACGACAATATGGTCGGAGGAGTAAACGGTGGAGGGGGGCACCGCACACGACTGAGTACAATTGATGTATCCTAGAGGTTCCCTCCCTCCCCCTTATATAAAGGAGGGAGAGGGGAGTAGGCCGGCCTAGGGGCGTGCCAACTGGGAGGAGTCCAACTTGGACTCCTAGTCGAATTCAGACTCCTTCCCTGGGGGTGGGGGGCACCCCTTTTGGGCTGCCTTGCCTCTCTCCTATGTCCCATATGGCCCATATATTCCCCTGGGGGTTCCGGTAACCCCCCCCCCCCCCCGGTACTTCGATACGTACCCGATACATTCCGAAACACTTCTGGTGTCCGAATACTATTGTCCAATATATGAATCTTTACCTCTCGACCATTTAGAGACTCCTCGTCATGTCCGTGATCTCATCTGGGACTCCGAACTATCTTTGGTCACCAAAACACATAACTCATAATACAAATCGTCATCAAACATTAAGCGTGCGGACATTACGGGTTCGAGAACTATGTAGACATGACCGAGACACCTCTCCGGTCAATAAACAATAGCGGAACCTGGATGCTCATATTGGTTCCCACATATTCTACGAATATATTTATCGGTCAAACCGTAATGACAACATACATCATTCCCTTTGTCATCGGTATGTTACTTGCCCGAGATTCGATCATCGGTATCTTCATACCTAGTTCAATATCGTTACTGGCAAGTCTATTTACTCGTTCCGTAATGCATCATCCCATAACTAACTCATTAGTCGCGTTGCTTGCAAGGCTTATCATGATGTGCATTACCAAGAGGGCCCAGAGATACCTCTCCGATACTCGGAGTGACAAATCCTAATCTCGATCTATGCCAACCCAACAAACACCTTCGGAGACACCTATAGAGCATATTTATAATCACCCAATTATGTTGTGACGTTTGATAGCACACAAGGTATTCCTCCGGTATTCGGGAGTTGCATAATCTCATAGTCAAAGGAATATGTATAAGTCATGAAGAAAGCAATAGCAATAAAACTTAACGATCATTATGCTAAGCTAATGGATGGGTCTTGTCCATCACATAATTCTCCTAATGATGTGATCCCATTCATCAAATGAAAACACATGTCTATAGTTAGGAAACTTAACCATCTTTGATTAACGAGCTAGTCTAGTAGAGGCATACTAGGGACACTGTGTTTTGTCTATGTATCCACACATGTATCAAGTTTCCGGTTAATACAATTCTAGCATGAATAATAAACATTTATCATGATATAAGGAAATATAAAATAACAACTTTATTATTGCCTCTAGGGCATATTTCCTTCAGGAGCATGGTTGGTGTGGGTAATTTTTATTTGGCACACCTCGCACTCTGCACATATGGAGGTTCCATCCGTACATTTGTGTAGTTCCACCGAAATGCCGCTAAATAACCGTGTTTGCATAGATAATGAAAAAGCGTGATTACATTATAGTGGCACTAGTTAATGAAACATACACTAATAAATAGAAGAAAATATTGTGATAGTGTCATAGTATGCCATGCTGCGAGGGCGAGATGGGCCCTGCGACACCTCATACGGTAGGCCTCATATTGGAAATCGACCCAATTCTCCTGATACACCTTCTGCCAGTGATGAACATCAGTGTATAGCGGTAGTACAAGGAGGGGCCTTGAGACATTCCAGTCTCTATTTTTGTGTAGATCAACTAAAATTAAGCACCCCAGTTTGCAGAAACACTTAAACATTAACAATGGGACTAGTTGATGAAACATATACTAACAAAGAGAAGCACTTTCTTTATCTACATTGGAAATGAAATGATAGAGTGGACACTCGCTCTATTTTAACTGTATTATTACTTCATTTTATCAGTGGCACTAGTGTCAAGCAGGTGGCAAGCGAGGTGTACCGTGCGTCGCAAGGATGGAGGTCGGGGGTGCTTAGAGTGGGATGCTAAAGCTGGCTCTTTCAGTCCCTATCTTTCCCCCTGATGTTTCTGTGGTAGCATTTGGGTTGTAATCCAAACATGGTCGAGCTGGTGCTACGTCCCCCTACCTACCTAGCTTATGTGGCGAACTTGTCTCCTGCTAGTACTCATACCGTTCTAGTAGTAGTTGCATAACTACCCGTTTACACTGAGATGTTGTCAGATAATGGTTCAATATGGTTGGGTTTCTTTAATGAAAACGGAGGAAACCCCCTCTTTCGATATATAAAAAAAATCAATGGCACTAGAAGTGCCAAAACAATGCCTCAAATTAATAGTGCCACTAGATTAAGGTGCAAAATAATAACATTACTGCTTTATCATGGCAGTGGCAAAACAGTAGCACAAGAGCAGGCTCAACATGCAGGATCTTTGGCAAATGGTCAGACCAAAAAGGAACATACCTCATGATGGGAACCATATATGCAGTCAACGCCATCATAGAAGGGATGACACCACTCACCATCATGGATGATTTGATTCATGGGACCTTTTTGTGCAGTTCACCTAAAATAAAGCAATGTCCCATGAGCTAGGAGCTTCTTCTTCATTAGTTGCAATAAAATTGAGCAACATCAAAGTTGGTTGTGAAGCTCGTGGAATGTTCAACTATAATTGGGATATCATTTGTGTAGTTCAACGAAGATCAAGCGTGAAATGTATATCTCTATTTGCATAAATAGGTGGAAAGGAGGGTGACTAACAAGTGATGAAACATACATCAAATGAAAGAAGCATGTTCCTTATCTGAATGGCGATCCTACAAGGACAATAGCAATTTCTAAAGCAACAACATTGCTAGATATTAGTGTGGGCATTAGGATTAACTATGACAACTGTTAAATATGACATTACTTTAATGGTGCCATTGCTTCATTTTACCAGCAACATTACATTAACAACTGTTAAAGAGTTGGTATTTGGGCACGGGAGAGTAGACGGTCCAGGACAGTTGCATTTCTAACAAAAAGAAGCAACTTATCTTAATTAGAAATTTAGCAGGACATGAAAAAAGTGACATTGATTCATATTACTGGAGGCATTACATTGAAAACAACATTGGTTTAACGTGTCCTTACTTTTAACAGTGCGACTACTGCATTTTACGAGTGGCATTACATAAGAGGGGCTCAGGGCAACTAACATCAGAACATGATATCGGGGTTGGCCCCATTTTTGTTTGGTATAGCCACCTTATACTTTGTGATTCTAGCAAATCTAGTGCAGGGCATACTCTGTTGACTTGTCCCCCAGTCTCCACTTTCTTTCCTTTTTCAACCAATAGATCGGTTTATATTGAGTTTGTACTGCGTTTCCCTTTATTTCCCTATTAGACCAAGAGACTAGTTGGATAGCCAGTCTCTGCTACTTTTCGCCCCCATTATTTCCTCTTTCGACCAACTCCTAGATTCAGGTAACAAATCTTCCCCCACCCCCACCCCCCTTCTTCCCTATTTGAACCAAGTAGTACTAGATTCGATTGCATGAACTAGTTTTACCTCTCAACAGTAAAATTTTAGGTGGCTTTCGAACAGCCGATCGATACTATCTATGAGTAGGCCTGAGAAGTAGTAAAAGATACAAATGCAGTGAAATCACGAGGGTTGCCGGGATGTCGCTAGGTGGGAAGCGGGAGGCCGGATATGCCCACACTACGGCAGCGAGGAAGAAGGGTTCAGAGGCCCTCCCTAGCCGGCGCTGCGTGCGAGAGAACGACAAGGCACGCTGATCGGGACGCGCCAACAGTGGGTAAGAGCCATCGCCGAGGACGACAACATGAACATTGCACCTTCTCACCTTCCCCGACGGAGTGGATCCGGCTGGATCTTTAACCAACGGTGAGTAGAGAAAGAGTGTGGCCACCGCTGTCGAGTTTAGATCTGCAGAGGACGAGACGGTGTGAAGAGAGCAACACTAGCAAGTAAGCGCGGAGGCTCCTACCTATATAGTGAGTAGTTTTCTTTTATCTACCGGAGCCGGCTTAACCTCGTCAATGACTGTCGAGAAGTCTTCATGCACGTGCGCCAGAGGCACAGTTGTCGTCATTTTGATCCGAAGCACCGGATTAACGTATAACACGAAAAAATGCCACATGACAAGAAACCATAACCTCACTGCCCCAAGGAGACAACATGAATCCCAACAGACAAACTAGATGAGGATCAAAGCTCAAATTAAATATAAACTCGTAGAAAAGGGGTCCATCGATAGATGTCCTAATTAACATAGCCAACTTGACCTAGATGGCAACCGAGTAGTCTTCGTGCATGTGCCCCCAATGACCACCGCCTTGGAGGAACTCAGTTGTCATTGTTCGACCCTCACAGTGATCCAAAGCATATGACACCTAATATTACGAGATGACAAGAAACCTTTTTTAGATTTCTCATCAAAACTAGAACCCTATACAACACAGCATGCACGATATGTATGCCAATCCAGCCGTCTGCTGGAGTTTGGTCACATGCATGGATAAACTAATCTTCAGTGTCATGTAGGGATCGTCGAGGCACCAACGTGTACAACACTGCTCCAGTACTATCACTCGTCTCTCTCTTCTATTAACTCAGCCGACTTGCGGGGCCCGGGAGTGTGCCTATGGTCGGTTCTCAATTGCGGTCCCACATGTGTGTGCAAACGCAATATCACGTGCGTTCCATTCGGAGAGCGGCCTGCCAGACCGACCGACCGTCTAGGGTGCGATGCGAACGCGACGGGTGTTCTGTATACATGTGTACCGCCATTTTCTTGTGGCTTTGCTCCATGGCGCAATCCATGGATACAAAATTATATTTAAAAATCGAGGCCGGGGATTTTCCAGTGTGGTAGGCGGGGCAGTTCAGCCTAGTTGGTTCGATAGAGAGGTGAGAAGATGAGGGAGTAGGCTGCTGCAAACGTAGGGCTGTGTGATTTGATGGCGAGTTACTGCTGGACAAGGTGGGGCCCTGTGATTTGACTTGCCATTATCATTTTAATTGTGGCGCTATGACTGACGTGAGTCTCCCGATTCCTGACCACCTCCATGGTATACAGGTGCCTCTCCGAATGCTCCACCATGTACAGGTGCTAAGCCTGCCACATAGGCATAAAGTCTGATGTGGCAAGTTAATTAAGAAGAGAGAGAGAGAGAGACTAGTTTGGTGACCCTAGGAAGAAACAATGCTAAGAGCGTGTACCTAGGTGAAAAGACAATTTTGAGTCTATAGCTAATTAAATGAAGCAAGCTTAGCAACAAAAAACTAAGCACCTATGCATTGGGGACTTGAGTTGCTAAGCCATTTAATGCCCTTAGCAACTCATCTAAGCACCATTTCTTTGGAATAGGTCACTCCTTGGCAAATGCAATAAATACTACGAAGAAAGATATAGAGAGAAGTAAACAAATACTCTTATAGCCAACCTTATAGCTAACATTGTTGTATGAGTGACTAAGTGATGACTATGTATGACATGCCAACATCAGATAGCCTAGCGCACCTGGACGGAGGAAGTAGTTTCATGCATGTGAAGTAGGCAAAAAAATTCTCATTTATAGCCGTCTGAAATCTCCAAGGGCGTGACCGCGCGAGCGAGGCGATGGTCGTGGTAGGCGCGACCATGATACAGGTTGCTGACAGCCCTTGGATCTGAGATTTTACGGTCGCATGCTAAGTTGCTAAAAATTTGCAGAATAACCCTCCAGGATAGCATATTCACCCATAGGTCTAGAATCACGCCATGCAACCGTTTGATCTTAGATCCAAGGGCTCTCGGAAGCCCGTATCATGGGAGCATCGAAAGCTTCGTATCACCTATAATTTTCCCGACGCTTGACGTGTGAACACGCAGATGCATGAATCCATTTAATTGGGTGTCTAGATACATGACATCTAATTGGGCCCCATAGTACTATGCATGAATCCATTTATCCACCGGGCAAGCCACTACCCTACCGTTCGCACGCCCCATTCGGCATTTTTACAATCAGAAAACTGCTAGCAGTTTGCTCCTACTCGTCCCCGGCTGTCCTTTAACATTACGGCAGTTCGCTCCTAGTCGTCTCATCCTTTCACATTACATTAGTTCCACTAATCCTAACCCTCCTCCCAAATCCATGGCGTCTCAAATATCCATGACTGGCGGTGAGTACAAGGTTAGAACCATCACCGGCAGTGAGTACAAGGTTAGAACCATCACCGTCGATGAGTTCGACGTCATCTACACCCGTTCTCCCGCGATGGTGAAAGGATGCCTTGCTCGCTCCATACGCATCTTCGAAAAGTCAAAGGCTGATGAGTGGGTCACTGGGCTAGATGTTGAGTACACCACAGTCCTGGGAAAAGAGAAGAATCTAATGGAGGAAGAGAAGAAGAAGCCCATCATGATCCAGGTTTGCGTGCATAACTTGTGCTTGGTCTATCACATATGCCATGCCGACATTGAGTGCGAGGATTTTAAGAACTTCCTCGGGGGTGGAAAAGTCAAATTCGTTTCTGTAGGCTTTATGAACGACAAAGAAGTCCTAGGTCGGATAGGCTTCATTGTAGGCTAGCCCTTCGACCTCCAGAGGAATGTGCTGGTGTCCTCCTGTCAGCCCTCAATGCTGACCCTGGCAGCAGCCATGGTTGATCCTTCGTACGGTAAACTAATGAAACCTCTGCCCAAGTTTCATCTTGCATGGCAGTGGAATGTACTAGATAGGGACAACATCAATTACACTGCAATGGATGCCTACCTTTGTTTCAATATCTACAAGGGTTGCATGAAGAGAGAGAGCCAAGTGTGTGGTTCGAACAAAGAATTATCGGCCAAGAGGAAGAGGGACAAGGACGAAGTCGAGCACGTGGACGAGGAGTCCGAGTAAGATGGAAGTTTGTTGCTCAAGGTGGTTGTAATGCAGAGTCTACCGGATTAGTTGCTTAGTTTAATTTTAGGGTTCTTAGTTTTATTTGAGGGGTGTGTTGTGCTGAGCCCCTAGCAGAACTATGTTATGTTCCTTCTCATTACTTTAACTCTTCAGTATGTACATACTAGTATTTCTTATAGTTCATATTGTAGTTGGTAGTACTACCACTCATTTCTTCACATTATATATGTACAATATATATGGCCAACATCATATAGCCAGCAGTTTAGTTGTCAAAGAATTTCAGGGTGCTTAGTTTTATTTGAGGGGTGTGTTGTGCTGGACACCATTATTGTGACTTAAATCTCTTTTGCCATGTTATAATGACATAAATACCTATGAACCAATATGCCAGCTCTCCCTCTATCTCACTACAGTACAATAAAGTATGGGGCCTACTTGATCCCAACATCGTTCTTATTTTCCTGTAAAATTATTCGCTTGGTTATTGCTGACAAGCGGGGCCACACTTATCATTGTGAGAAAGAGAGAATCGACATGTGGGTCTAGGCTTATTTTTGTCATATAACATGGTCAACGGGTTTGACGTGAAAATAACAATGTCTAATGGCATTTTTGAGCAAACATCTAACGGAACGATGGCATTTTTGAGATATCTAATTGCATTTGTGAGCAAGCATCTAACGGATTGATGGCATTTTTGAGTAGTTGTAACTTCTAATGGCAAAACTGAGTAGTGAGACACAACTAGTGGCGTAAATAATAAAAGCCCAAGAATTAAATAGGTATGCTAATTTCGTTAATAGAATTTAGCACCCCATCTAAGCACGTACTAGCTTCTTTAATAGTACTATATGCATAATTTGGCGACGAGCGCTCTCTATATGTACCACCTTTTTTCTTTAATTTCATCTTGTTAGTTTTGCTCCTTGGCGGAATCCATCAATACTACTACTGTACAAAAGTATACATTTAAAAGGCTAGAGGTCCGGGCAGTCTCGCTTGGTCGGTTTCACTAGAGGCGAGGGCCTTTGTGATTTGACGGCTCATTACTGCTGGAAGGCCGGGCCTTGTGATTTGACTGCTCGTATAAATGTTGCCGACGACCTGAGGAGGAGCAAAGAACTGTGCGGTATACTCATGTTTTCCACTGGAGTACTAGTACGACAGAGGAGCACGAAACACGACAGCCCAGTGCGATATGGCGATAAAAATGATCTAATTTGCTAGTCATCAATCCCACGACGCCGCTCATCCTTAGCATTGTTCTATTCATGTCTCGCAGAGAACATGACACGTGCGGCGAAACACCCGAAGCAAAAGAAGAAACACATGAGCAAAAGAAGAAGGAAGATTATCACCCCAAAAAAGAAGGAAGACACACACACAAGTCTGGGGTGCTGCTCTCTACTACATGAAGGGTTGTTGGCGTGGAGTCGTAACTACTTCTTCATCACCTCCACGACCTCCATTTCCTCGCGCATCTCCTCCGCCATCTTCTTCATTCTGTCCATGACGCGGGATTTCTCGACACGAGCCTTCATCATCTCTTCCATGGACGCATTACGTACCTTGATAGAAGCCGAGTGCTCGATGCGGAGCTTCACCAACTCCTCCTTCTGTTCCATGACGAGGACGTGCAACATCTTCACCGAGGAACTACTCTTCTCATGTAGCTTCTTCCAGCTGGCGTTCTCCTCCTTCAACAGGTCGAGGTTGTGGCAGAGCTTCGCATTGTCCTCCTGAAGTTGCAGGATTTTTCCGGTCGATGAACTCCTTCTGCTTATTGAGCTGATCGGACATGTCATCGAGGGATAACGACTCCAGCCCCGCCAACTCGGCATGTTTGCCTCCATGGCTAGGGCGCTCCTAGGAGCCCTCGCCTGCCAGTGAGAGATCTTTCGACGTCTCTGTGAGGCGGTGAGCCCTCTTTTTTTTTCCGCGACCTTGGTCGCCGTTGCCTTGTTATGATTAGTACTCGACCTAGAGCTCTACACACCTGCAATGGCAAGGACGGATGAACAAGAAAGACTTATGAGGAGGAAGGTAGAGTAATTTTCAGCAAGGTAGTTCCCCTTTTATAACCTAGCACCAACACTAGTACTAAAACCTGCATAGTGGGAACACATTCAGGTTTGATACATACTCCACTTGTTGTGAGCAGGTTTGCACTTAATTATAGCATGGTAATACTACTTTGGAATGTGATGGGAACAAGCTAAAGACTAATTGATGGTTCTGGTTTCGAGGCCCGAAACGGCTCCCGATGAGTTTAGTGGAACATAAATTTCAAGTACTACTGCTCAAATGCGGTCGCACAACTTAGTGATGTAACTGGTCATACATGTCAGACCAAGCCGATGTGTGTCCCTTCGATGAGACGCGGGTGCGACCGACCGTAAGTATTATGCGATGGAGACTTCTGCTTGTGGCTTTTGGGTGATTATCACGACCAAGCATTGAAAAACTAGTGATAAATCAATTACCATCTTTTACCAAACGACCAAAAACATGGAACAAACAGCGACTGGCACTTGGCACTATGTCAATAGGTTAATACCAAAAAATAATATAATGTGACTATAAAATGATTATAAAGCATCCAAGATTGATACTAAAACAACATGGAACAATCGGAAATTATAGATACATTGGAGATGTATCAATGCTTCTTCTCTAGTCAGACCTATTTGCATCACTACCTCACAATTACATGCTTGTTTCCATGATGACCTTGATTTTGCTCAATTGATATGCTTACATGCCATTCCACAATCCTTTGTCACACCATATGCTTTGCATGATGACGATGCTTGTTTGGTGAATCACCTATTGAATGCTTGGTTTTGCACTAACGCTAACCACATTTGTTTTTCCAAGTGTTTGTTGTACTTGCTTCTTTTGAAGGAATCACTAGACGGTGCAACATTGGAGAGTGCCCATTTCGAGCTTCAAGATAATGAGTACTTGGTGAACTTCCACTTCTACACGGCGAAGCCATCTCTTTCCCGTGGTGATTTGGTTTTTGATGCGAGGTCAGATCTTTCCCAAGGGGGAGGGGATGATGCAGAGCATCCTACGGACATCACCATGTCAAGAGTCCGTTCGACAAGTGACACATGCGACATCTACTTCACATACACAAAGGTGAATCATCTACTTTACGTGTGTTCACTTGACCCCTTCGAGGATGGTATACTACTTGACACTCCACTCGTGTGCATACATAGGTATTGTCGGAGCACCACGAATGACGAGGAGGAGTGCGAGCGCAAGTGTACAACTACACCATCCGCGAGGGAAGCATGGAAGCGATGACGGAAGAAGACGAACATGCTGAAGCTACAACGGCCGGACATTAGGCACCTGCGCCATAGAGAAGCCCAACACCATCTGGCGCCCGAGGAGTATCAGCGGCCCGACATCCGGATGACCCCCGGACATCAGACGTCACGCGACGGGGCGGACATCTGGTGTGAGGACTACAAAAGAATGACCATTGCTAGGCCGGACATCCGGCTAGTGCCCGGACATCCGGCATCTCATGAAAAACCAGACATCCGCCCCCCCACCCCCCGCCCAAACATTCGGCGGTTGCCTGCGCATGGGCAGGGCCCGACACCCATGTACCCCCCTCTTGCTTACCCCTTCATGGACTTCCCTATATATGATCCACCTCCACCTCCATTCTAGGGTAAGAATATATGGTAGCTCATCTTAGTTGAGCTTTGCTCCTACCTCTACTCTTGAGAGCGAGAGAGATAACACTCCAATGGAGTTCAAGACCTCCTTTGGATAATATCCCGAGGGATTCAAGAACCCCTTTGTGGGAAGGATCCGTCTAGATCATCAAGACCCCATCTCTAGATTTGGGATGAACTTTACCTTGTATCTTTCCCTTTGATTGTTCATGTGCCTTGTGGATCCATGTGTTTGTTAGTCTAGTGGATGTGTGATTGGGCTTGTTATTGAGTGTTTCCCCTTGTGATTTCTCTCTATTCTACCCGGGAATCCACTCAAATCTTGAAATATCGGTCGAAATCGGGTCTAGCCCCGTATCAATTCTTGTCTCCAAATAGGAGCCAATTGATCCTACTCCGCTGGAACCAATGGAGCTCTTCTTGTTCTAATAGTTTATCAATTTCTTCTGCTAACTCCCTTTGTCTAGCCAAGTTTGATTCACTAACATCACCTCTTGTTATTTGTTCTAGCTCTCTTTGCGCACTTCGTATTTTTTCCTTGTTCTTCTCAAGACCGAATGGTCCCAATGGTGCAACTAGGTATGAACAAACGCAACTTTAATCGCAAGATCCCCCAATTGCTATTTTCTACTTGCCAGATCCCAAGCTCCGTGAGCTATTTCGCAGAAGTTTGATTCTTTCAGCCATTTTGCTTCAAAGTGAAGCACTGTTTCCCCACTCCCCACATGTGTTTGAAGGGTTTTTGTATCCATCAGAATCGGCCTATGGTTAGAACGGGCATAGCTGAAATGCTTGAGCACAACCCCTTCAAACTTCGAACTCCACAAATCAATTACCAAAGCCCTATCTAGCCTCTGTGTGTGTGTGTTTGTGTATGTGTGTGATCACACCCCTATGCCATGTAAACTTGTCTTCGGTGTACCCAAAATCAGAAAGGTCACAATCACTAAGAGCATCCCTAAAAGCCCGCATGTAGTGTGCTGGCCTGAGATTACCTCCTTCCTTCCCAAAATCATATAGAATTTCATTTATATCACCAATCACCATCCATGGTAAATTGCTAACTACAGCAAGATCTCTCAAATAGGCCCAAGTTTCATGTTCCTTTTCCCAACGTGGTTCATCATAGAGACCCGTCAAGCGTCACACCTGTGTTTGTCCCAAGCCCACATAAGACATCAATTAAATTATTTGATTTAAAAGGAAGCAAGATATTTGCCTCCTTCTTCCACAACATCGGCAGGCCACCACTTCTGCCATCACTTCTAAATACCTCTTTAAAATCCATCCTTCTCCTGAGAATTTCTGCTGCCCAAACATCCAGATGTGTTTTTGACAAGAACACCACATCTACACCATGCAAATTTTGTACATCCAGCAGTGCCCTAATTGCTGGGTTCCTCAAGAGCCCCCGTAATTGAAGCTTAATATCTTCATTGATCGAGTCAACCTCTAGATCTGAGACCTCAGGAATTCCATGGTTGGAGATGAGGAAGTAGAAAACGTTTTTGTTCCAAGGCCCTAGGTGCAAAGAGTGGCCAGGGATCCTGTAGTAGAGACTGGAAAACCAGACACGACCATTGCAAGGACGCCGCCTAGGACAAATACGCCAGTACCAGTGCCGCCATCGGGAGGCGGATGACGTGGCCCGCCATAACCTATTCGCCTGGCTGAATTCTCTTTTCAGGGAAGTGTTCCATACCCTCCTTTAATGGAAACTGAAATTTTATATTCCCTTCTTTCATGTCAATAACAACACATATGGTTCGTAGGATAGGCCTACCAAGTATTATAGGACAAGACATGTTGTAATCAATATCAAGAACAATGAAATCAATGAGCACATAATTCCTATTTGCAAGAATAAGAAAACCATTTATTCTACCCAAAGGCTTCTTCATAGTGGAATCCACTTAATGCAAATTAAGAGAACATTCATCCATATTGGTAAAACCTAGCTCGTCACAAAAAGATTTTGGTATTGTGGAAACACTAGCACCCAAATCACATAAAGCATTGCACTCGTAATTTTTAATTTGAACTTTAATGGTAGGTTACCACTCATCATATAATTTCCTAGGTATTGAAACTTCCAATTCTAGCTTTTCTTCTAAAGCTTTCATCATCACTTCTACGATATGTTTAGTAAAAGCCTTATTTTTTCATAAGAATTGGGCGAATTTAGCATGGATTGCAACAAGGAAATACACTGAATTAAATAACAACCATCATAATTAAAATCCTTAAAATCCAAAAGAGTGGGTACATCGCTATTTCATGTTTTTAACTCTCCAAACCCATTTTATCAATTTGTTCATTAAGATTTTCACCCTATGAACTATGGGGACACCTTCTAGCTAAAGTTGACTCTTCTTAAATCCCCTTTTAATCAAGTTTAATATTAATAAACAAAGATTCAATGGGTGGAACATGAATCATTTTAATATCTTCATCATTTCTTCGATAAAAACCGGGTGAAATCGCTTTTTCTAAGAATTCCCGCTTAGCCCTTAACCTAGTGGTTCTTTCTTTACTCTTGTCCATGGAGATATAAAGGGATTTAATTGATTCATTAATATCAAGCTTGGTTAGCAAAATTTTATATTTATGAGTTTCCACATCATGAACAATTCAATCCATGCTCCTAGACATATCATCAAGTTTACTCAATTTTTCTTCTTAGTGTTGAAAACTTTTTGAGCGTTAATAAATTCCTTGATATTACTTTCAATATCAAAGGGCATTCTATTATTACCACTATAATAATTACCATAGGAATTGCCATAATTATTAGAGGAATTTTGAGGAAATGACCTAGGAATAAAGTTACGTCGATAAGCATTACTATTGAAATTGTTTCGCGAGACAAATTCACATCTACGGGATCATTATTTTGCTCAATCAAAGTAGACAATGGCATATCATTAGGATCAATATGAGCACTTTTACTAGCAACCATTTTCATAAGCGCATCTACTTTATCACTCGAAGTACTAATTTCTTCAACAAAATTCACTTTTTTACTAGCAGGACTTCTTTCAGTGCCATTGTGAATAATTTTCCATAATATTATCAAGCAATTTGTGGCTTCTCCCAATGTAATTTTCATAAAAGTAACTCATGTGGCGGAATCTAAAAGATTTATAGAAACAAAATTCAAAACCGCAGAGAAATTTTGTATGACAATCCACAAACTTAAACCACGAGTAGGGAAATTTCTTATCATTAATTTCATCCTCTCCAAAGATTGGGCAACATGTTCATGCTCAAGTTTCTTAAAATTCATAATTTGATTTCTAAGAGAAATAATTTTCGCGGGGGGAAAATACTTGGCAATAAAATCATCCTTATACTTATCCTAATAATGAACACTATTTAGTGGCAAGGATGAAAGCCAAGTTCTAGCACGATCTTGTAGTGAGAACAGAAATAAATTTAATTTGACAATATCATTATCCACAATTTTTTATTTTTCATATCACACAATTCAATGAAAGTGTTAACACGGGACACGACATCTTCATTAGAACTAACCGAAAATTGTTCTTCCATAACAAGATTTAGCAAAGCGGCATTAATATCACAAGACTTCGCACTAGTGGCGGCAAGAGCAATTGAAGTTCTAATAAAATCATTATTATTAGTATTGGAAAGGTCACACCATTTTTGTATTTTTGTACAAGAAAGGAAAACGGAAAATATTTTTGTATCTTTTGTGAAAAATGTTTTAGAAGTGGGGGAGATGAAAGTGAGAGGCAAATGGAAAATAATGTAAATGCAAGGAGAAGAAACTTTATGCGATCGTACTTGATAGATGTTGATGATGTCTCCCTAGCAACGACGCCAGGAATTCTTCCTACAACATGTGAGCTGCGTTGGGATTTCCCTGGAGAGGAGAGGATGATGTAGTACAATAGAGATAAGTATTTCCATCAGTTAAGAACCAAGGTTATCAATCAGGTAGGAGAACCGAGCAACACCTCATTAGCAGTACCTGCACACAAAATAGCAAATACTTGCACCCAACGCAAACAAGGGGTTGTCAATCCCTCAGCAGTTAATTGCAAGGATCAAATCTCGTAGTGATATATAGATAGATAAAACACAAATAAAATAAAATAAAGAAAGTTGCAGCAAAGTATTTTTGGGATCTTAATATATGATGAAAGTAAGACCCGCAGACCATAGTTTTTCCTAGAGGTTTCTCTCTTAAAAATAGCATATAGTGGGTAAACAAATTATTGTTGGGTAACTGATAGAAAACTGAATAATCATGACGATATCCAAGGCAATGATCATGTATATAGGCATCATGTCTGACATAAGTAGACCGACTCCTGCCTGCAACTACTACTATTACTCTACACATCAACCACTATCCAACATGCATCTAGAGTATTATGTTCATAAACAACAGAGTAACGCCTTAAGAAAGAAGACATGATGTAGACAAAGTAAACTCACGCATGAATAAACCCCATCTTTTATCCTTCATGGCAACAATACAAATACATGTCTTGTCCCTTTCTGTCACTGGGATATAGATCACCGCAAGATTGAACCTATTACAAAGCACCTCTCCCATGCAAGGAAAATCAATCTAGTTGGCCAAACCAAATCAATAGATCAGAGAGAAATACAAATATATAATAATCATGCATAAAAGAGTTCAGATAAGACTTAGATAATATTCATGGATAATCCGATCATAAATTCACAGTTCATTGGATCCCAACAAACACACTGCAAAAAGTGATTACATTGAATAGATCTCCAAGAACATCGAGGAGAACATTGTATTGAAGATCAAAGAGAGCGAAGAAGCCATCTAGCTACTAGCTATGGACCCGTAGGTTTGTGGTAAACTAATCACACATCATCGAAAGGCAGGAAGGTTGATGTCGAGCCCCTCTATGGTCGATTCCCCCTCCAGCAGAGTACGGGAAAAGACCTCCAGGTGGGATCTCGTAGGAATAG